>NC_081533.1:9186864-9486864 GCF_030273125.1 Centropristis striata
TGTCGGTGCTGCCGTAAAAAATAGTAAAGCTGGTGTGTGTGTATGTGTGTGTGTGTGTTTTTATATATATGAACATGCTTGAGGATGTTGGCTGTGTCGCTCAGTGGTTATTTTTAATCACAAAGCGCTGGAACATCTGTCCAGATGTCTGTGTGTAACTGAAGCCTGGCTACGGTCAGATCAAAGGATTAAACTCTGTCAGTGACTCAATACATGTGATAAAACATCATGCGGCTGAACGTACGTTAAATATAGTTACATACTGAAGACATCACTTACTGGATGTTGTGGTAACTGCTGCGGCGAAAAAAATTCAAGAAAAGTTTTTAAATCCATTGTTAAAGACATCAAGACGTGTTAATATTCCTCTAAAAATTTGCCTTGAAAGTAATTTCATTTAAATGCATTTCTTTAATATTTTTTGTTCAGCAATTTAATTTATTTTTTAATACATTTTTGTTGTTGTTAATAAAATCAAGGAATGTAACGCAAGTTAAAACATTATATATATATAAAATATTCCTTAAAAGAAATCAAGAAATGTAAAACATCTAAAACATGTATTTCTTTTAATTTCTTTGTTATTATTATATTATTATTATTATTATTATTATTATTATTATACTCATTCACGTTAATATTCCTCCAAAAAAATTTCCTTGAATGTAATTTTTTAGGTTAATTTACATTTCTGTCATAATTTCAGTTTTTTTAACAATTTAATTTATTTTTTAATTCATTTTTTAGTTGTTAATTTAATCAACAAATGTAAAGCTTGTAAAACATTTTGTATATTAAATACTTAAAAGTTTATAATGTATTTATTAAAATTCATTTTTAAATGTATTTTTATGACATATATTTGTTTTTCTATAATTTTTTTGTGTCAATAAGATCAAGAAATGTAAAACACATTTATTTCTTTTAATTTCTTTATTTAATTTCTTTATAAATATTATTATTATTATTATACTCAGTCATGTTAATATTCCTCTAAACATTTGCCTTGAAAGTTAATTTTTCAAATTCTATTGAAATTTCTTTTTTTAATTTCTTTATTTACAACAATTAAATTTATTTTTTAATTCTTTTTTAATTGTTAATTAAATCAAGAAATGTAAAGCAAGTTAAAACGTTATATTTATGAAATATGCCTTTCAAGTTTTAAATGTATTTAATACAATTATTTTTTTATGTATTTTCTATAACATTGTAATTAGTTTTTTTAATTTAATTATTTTTTTTGTATTAATAAGATCAAGAAATTTAAAAACTGTAAAACCCATTTATTTATTTTTATTAATTTATTTAATTTCTTTATTATTATTATTATTATTATTATTATTATTATGCCTCACAGCAAGAGGGTCGCCAGTTCAACTCCAGCTCTTCTGTGTGGAGTTTACATGTTCTCCCTGTGTCAGCCTGGGTTCTCTCCGGGTTCTCTTGCTTCCTCCCACAGTCCAAAAACATGCACTTAGGTTTAATTGGTGACTCTAAATTGCCCGTAGGAGTGAATGAGAGCGTAAATGTCTGTCTCTATGTGTCAGCCCTGTGATAGTCTGGAGACCTGTCCAGGGTGTACCCCGCCTCTCACCCAATATCAGCTGGGATCGGCTCCAGTGCAGATAAGCAGTTAAGGTTAATGAATGAATTAATGTTTTTTTGTGTCGTTAAGATTAAGAAATGTAAAACCGTATATATTAAGACTTGCACAGTCATGTTGCAGGCCTAATTATTGTAAGTACTGTTTTAAATGTTTTCTAAAATTTAAAAACTACTGATGTGTGTCTGCAGTCTGTCACATGGTGAAAAGATGAAAAGGATGTTGCATTGGCCGGGAATCGAACCCGGGCCTCCCGCGTGGCAGGCGAGAATTCTACCACTGAACCACCAATGCATACATGATGAGGAATTTTACACTGTAAAAAGTCGAATAGTGAGCAGTCAAAGTATAAAAAGTAGTGGTTCTACTCAACCACTCCACAAATGGTTAAAATAAATTATTGTACGTGTTAAATTCAGCGCGCACACATTATTTTTTACTAACCCTGACTTCATCTGATAGTTTCTGAAAACCTTCGTAACCTACGATCTGTCCAAGGAAAGTTCCAACTGATACCAGTTCCTGACTGGTTAATCCTGATATATTATATTTATGGTGTATACTATTTAACATTAATTCATTTTAATATAGCTGACATTTTCAAATTTCTAAATCATTCCTTAATGATGACAAAGCTTTGGACGGACCTCAATGTACTGTTGAATCTTTTCACGTCTTCATTTGCTCTAAATTCTCACAGTTGTCCTAATGAGTAAAAGAAAAGTAGCGAGAAGCATTATCAGTGTCAAAATTGGTGTTAATACAATTTTTAATGACTTTTCTCAAATCTGCATTAATTTTGATAATCAGTGAATTATTTAAGAGCTTCTTTTCTGATGACAATACCTTTTTACAGTTTCATTCAACGATAAGCTGTGTTTTTTTGGTGATCTCTTAAAGAAAACACAATTAAATCCCAGATTATTAAAAAAATCTATAATTGGCGTCAGTGAATCCTTCATGTGTCACAAAAGGGAGTGATGCGGGATATTCCTGTATTGATATTTTCTCCCACCCAATGGCGGTTCTACACAGGGCCCTCCAGGGGCCACTGCTCCTGTGAAGAAGCCCTCGGCCCCTGCTGTGGCCCCTGTGTCAAATTAATACATAATATAATAATGAAATGATCAATTTCAATAATGAACAACAATTGTCCAAACAATATGTCATTGTACACAAAAGGAACCCAGAATGTGTACATTGAATAATAGTTTAATTGTGAATATATATATGTATATGTATGTGTATATATATATATATATATGTGTGTGTATATATATATATGTATGTATATATATATATATATATATATATGTATGTATATATATATATGTATGTGTATATATATGTATGTATGTATATATGTATGTATATATGTATGTATATGTGTATATATATGTGTATATATATATGTATGTGCATATATATATGTATATATATATATATATATATATGTAGACGCAAGCAATAAATAAATAAATATATATAATAAAATAACTATAAGTGGAGGAAAATGGATGGACGGATGGAATATATGTGTATATGTATGTATATATATATGTATATATATATATATACATATATATATATATATATGTATATATATATAAAAGATCATTCTCAATGTACTGCCGTTTCAAAATAAAAAAAAGTAATTGTGCACAAAAATGAGAAATGTCATTGTCATATAAAAATAATTGTTATTGTTGGTGAGTCTCATTGTTTCAATCAATGTATTTTTATCTTCCAAATATACTGAAATGAGATTTTTAAATAAGCTAAAATAAACGTTTTGAATGCTTAAATATCATCTTTGCCGTTTTTTCATGTGCCCCTCTGATTAAACACACAGTAAAATTGGTCTAGAACTGCCGCTGCTCCACCACATCAACATGTCTAACACGTATGGATGACTTTGTCTCTGTGTGTGTGTGTGTGTGTGTGTAGACCGTCACCACGGGACGCCCATGCTGCTGGAGGGAGTGCGCTGCATTGGGGTGGAGCTGGAGTACGACTCTGAACAGAGCGACTGGCAGGGATTCGACTAAAGCTTATCCAGCTGAAGTACACACACACATAAACACACCTGCTATCATAGAGAGTGTACACAAACACACACAAACACCAAATCAAACACACACCAAATAGGAAGACGTGTCCACACACACAACTGATTTAGTGCCACGTAATGTACATAGTGTTCAGTGTTGGATTTGAACATTTGCATTAAAAACATTCCTCTGCTGCAACATTTCACCACATCAACAGCATCTGAACAAGGTTTTTTTTTTCAGCTTCTTCCCACTTTTCTTTTTGCACCCATGATGATGTTTATCTGTGCTTTCCTGATTGAACCTCTAGAGGGCAGCAGCGCTCTTTGAATCACTGCAGCCTCCGATCACTTTTCACCCTTTTTACTCTTGTGCAAACTGATCCCACATGGATTTACAGGTGAGGGAGTAAACAAGGGCTCTTTTATTAATTAAGTAGCTTAAAATGAATCTATAGGAAGGAATATAAACCCGGAAAATTCAGAAAGAAAAAATACCTTATCAATGCTGAGCCTGTAATATCTCTGTTTGACCACAAGGGGACACTGCAGACCACTGTAAGAGCAGCTCCTCCAAACTGAAGGCTTTTTTGAAAGGCAGTTTTTTGGACAAACTGCTGCATTATGATCTCTATTTGAAAGAAGAAACCAACTTGGTCACTCTTACCAATTTAAATATCCTCTATATGTGAGGTTTATGTTGTGAAAATACAGCTTTTGCTCTTAATTTAGCAGGAAATCCCAAAAACAAGTGTGAACTTATTTATATTGGTGTCTTTGAGTAAAGCATTTGCAGCAGCAATAAAAGGAATGATTCTGTCTTTGGAAAAAACTGAATAATTCGTCAAATAATGGTGTTCTTTTTCTGGGATGGTTCTACAGTGTATGATTGTTAAACATTTGTATACAATTCTGCATTTAGAAAGAAGTATTTTGTGTTTTATTGGGAAGGAACTGACACCAAAAATCTACTGCAAGCTTAATAAGAGCCCACAATTTACATCTTTAAAACACTTCTGTTTTGTGGTTGAGCTGCAAATATTTGTAATAAATATAAAAGATTTAATCACAAATGCAGCGTACTGCTCAAAGCTGTTGGCTGTTTTTAAGGATGTTAAATAGAGCTGAAATTAAGTTAATTCATGGATTTATGAACCAACAAAGACTTAATCTGCAGCAGGGATGAATGTCGAGGATTGATATTCATTTGGTACCAGTTCCTGACTGGTCAATACTGATATATTGTATTTATGATATATAATATTTAACATTAGTTCAGTATAATATAGCTGACATTTTCACATTCTAACCATGCCCTAATGATGAAAAAACTTTGGATGGAGCTCAATTTACTGTTGAATCTGTTAATGTCTTTATTTTTTGCTCTAAATTGTCTCAATAAGTGAAAGAAAAGTAGCGATAAGCTAATGAGTCAATGTCGAATCAGTGTCAAAATTGGTATTAATAACATCCTTAATGATACCTTTCTCTAATCTGCATTAATTCTGATAATTGATGAATGATTTAAGATATTTTTTCCCATGCCAAAATGACAAACATCTGGTTTCAGATTTTCCTAGTTTCTTTTTTCAAATTATCTTTTAGTTTAATATCTTTGTCAAACAAAACAAGACATTTAAAGACACAACTTTGGACATTTTTTTCTCTCTTTCTCTGAGATTCTGAACTTTTAATCCACTGATCAAATAAAACAATTATTAAATTAATCAACAATAAGAAATAATCATTCGAGTTCTTGGAGGATTTGTTTCTTTATGTTTGACTTCATGAAGCCTTCAGAACATGCAAAGTGCCTTTCATCGTCCTGTTTCTCATTTTTGGACCAGTGTGGAGCTTCTTCCCAGTGTTAAATCTCACTTCTTCCTCATCTTCTTTGTCTCTCATCACTCCGAATGCAGATCAGAAAGAGCTGACAGGCTCCATCTCTGTCAGCTCTGCTTCTTTTTACATTTGTGCCATGATCTGGCTGCAGTCGTCTCCCTTCTGTTAACAGAATCCATCACATTTCATCCGCATCGACATTTCTCTGTCATCCCCTGTTGAAAACATCAGCCTTAAAGGAAATTATTCTGTGTGTAATTTCTCTGTGGGTGTAGTGCCGATTAACCCTTTGGACCCCAACAAAAATGTGTTTTCTTTAAAAGGTTGCCAACAGAACACTGTTTATTGTAGAAAGAAACTGTTAAAGCAGGCATTGTCGTCGAAAATTGAACTTTCCGACAGTTTTTGAACGGATCATAGGTTATGAAAGTTATAGTTAGAAAAAGTTACCAAAATGAAGCTTTAAATTGAGATATTTCTGCCAGAATGACATTATGTAAGTCTCATTTTAAAACGTCTACACAAATAAAGCATTTGTAATAACTAGATCCTGTTAAAAACATTAAATTCTGCTCCTCAGAGACACTGTGAAGCCATGATTGATTCTGCTGAGACGAACGGTCACGTGACAAATATTCACTGAAAATCTGTTTACACAGAGCTGAGAGGAGAGGACAGGAGAGGCTGTAAAAATATATACAGTTCAATATGTACAGCATGTGGAGACACAATTTATTATTCCAATATTTGTGACACTTGTGGGCACTTATAAAAGTGTTTTACATATGAATTCCATTTTATTACAATTTAAAAAAATATATTTTTGAGAGAAATTCAACTTGCGTTTTTCTTTTTTAATGATTTACATCATTATAACTGTGTTTTTCTTCACAAAAGACATTTTTGATTTGTTCCCACTTCTAGCCATCATTTAGCTGATTCCGTGGAGCTGCAGGACTTATATATTATATATAAATATTGTATATTGCAGTTAAATACAAGGCCACTGTGAGTAAAATGTAAAAAGAGCAAAAGAAACGTTGTGTTGGGGTTCAGAGGGTTAAATCCATTTATTTGATGTTTGCTTGTATTAGGTCAAAGTCTGCTCTGTTCCTTCTTAGTGTAATGCTCAGTAGGTTACTGTTTGAAGAATGTAGCAGTTTATTTGTCGATATCTTGTTTCTCTGTGTGGGTGTGTGATTTGTATTTTTTAATGTCAAAACTGAATAAAAAATGCGTGTATGTTTGAGTTTTGCTGCGTCTCGTGTCAGTTCCTCGCAGGAACACTTGGTGGCGCCGCACACCACCACACCGCTCCCACCTCGGATACACACAATATAATCTCACCAGGGCAGATTAGAATAACAATAAAATATCACATTTTCAGATAAAGGTGAAAGTTTTCCTAGAATTTCGGATTATTAAAAGATTAACCGGTATTAATGTGTCAAACGGAGCGTAAAATCTGTTCTGTTTAAAGAGAATTTTAATTTATTGGAAACACATTGTGCATTTAAACTTTCCTCACTGAGACAAATATGAGAGAATTAACCTGTTTTTAATATTAAAATGTAGTTTGAAGACTCTTTTATTGCGGTTTTATTGTACTTTTACCAAGTCTCTGCACCAGACTGAGGTAGGAAATCTGTAACTGTTTCTTTTTTAATATTTTTTACACACACTGAGATATTCAAAATTAACATTTCAGTAAACAGATCAAAATAATCTCATTAAATGTGTATATAAAGTGATAATTAAATATCTACAGTGTGCAGGAGTTTTTATTTCAACACTTAACAGTCAGAATTGTAATTTAAGATGGAAGAATATTTGAAATGACACCAATTAAAAACACATTTTGATGGTTTAACATGAGTCTGAAATGGTCACAAACACATTTTTATTTCTCATTACTTGCTGAATAAACCTTGAATTATTTAAAACAGTGTTTTCATGCTTTTTTCCTGCATTTATCCGCCTCTCAAACTTAAATAAATATGACTTTCTTTTTCTGTTTATTCAGGGCCGTTTGCAAATGAACAAATATTTGATGCTTTCAAGATTCAGAAAGTATTAATTATGTTGAGATTTGAAGAATTTAGGATCACTTTAAGACATTTCGGTCACAAAATGCTTTTTATTTTAACTCAGGAGGTGTGATAAATAAAAAACATTTTAATCAGTGAAATCTGTGAGAAGGTTTTTGCTTAAACTGCAAATATGGACAGCCTCATAACTTATAAATACCAGGAGAAAATTAATAAAGTGCAGCAACATGCCTTCCATTATAAAGCAGCAGGTTGAACAGGACGAGCTAACTGGTGTGCAAATATCAAACAAGTTTTTGCTGTCCTTATAATAAAGATAATTCTGGATATTAAGGTGCACTAGGAGGCTGGAAAGCTTAAATGTTGAACTTTTATTTTCAGATTTAACAAAATAAAAGTCCAAAAAGGCAGGTTCTTCTCTCTGGCTCGTTTCCAGTTCATTATATTACCACTTTTTAATGACCGTTGATACTGAAAATGTAAATTAAACACAACTAAATGCATCAATAACACTAAGCCTATTGCTGTTTTTATCATATATACATATATTGTTACAAAGATTGTTCTGAATGTCATTGGTTTTACTGGCCTGAGCTGTTTCTTGCTTTTATTTTTATTATATAAAGTGTATAAGTATATTTTAAAGCACTGTACAAATAAAATATTATTATGATTAACTCACTGTATTATAATGTGCACATGACTTTATTGTTTCTGGTAAATGTGGAGCTATATATATATTTCCAGTATTTTAATGCATAATAATAAATCATCATTTGTTAGTTGGTTTATGTTGTTGTTAATTAAACAAATATAGAGAAGTGAGAAGTACAATATTGGCTTCAACAAGAAGTATTCAGCAGCATGAAATGGAAGTAAAGTACCTCAAAAATTGTAAGTTCTTGAGTAAAAATGTACTCAGTTGCATCCCAGCAAAACAAAAAAGTTCTCAAAGTGCAGAATCATTGATGAACTAACATGCAAACATCATTTTAACGTTGCTTTTAATGAAACTAATGTCAATATGAATAATGTTTATAATAAAACTAGTAATTTAATATATGGAAATGCACCTTCAAAAAAAATAAGGAACAGAAAAACAGATTTTAGTCTGTTTGAACACAAAAGTGTCTAATAATGCTTAATAATACAATACTTAATACAAGATAAATATACATTATACCAATTATAATGGTGCATTGTAAACATGTAGCTTCCTGATTGTATTATATTTGTTTTATTTAAATTCCTCGTGTTATTAAGGGCCATTCGGAGGCTGCGAGTTTGTACTGAAAAGCTTAAAAGTAAAACTTTATTTTTCAGATTTAACAAAATGAAAACCAGGTCTTAACTAAATGCGTCAGTAACGCTAAACGTGCATGTTTTTCATGTTTCATAATGTAAAATATACAAGAAGAAGTCGTGAGTGGTTGTTTGGGTGGTGCAGGGGGAGATTTAAAGACTATTAACTGCGTGTGTTTGTGATCAGAAAGGAAAAGTTTGCAGGAACTCTGCACAGAGTCTCTGCTGTCTGTGGGACACTTTAAGCTCCACTCGGACAAACCAGCTCCGCTCCACTGCTGCTGCACCGAGCTGAGCCTCCGAGCTGCAGAGCTGCGGACGATCCGCTGTGTAAGAAAAGAGCAAGAGATATATTTAATTATTAATTATTATATTTTTAGTTATTGGTTATCTGTCTTCTGACTGTAACTGTGTGCGATTGTATTCTAACAACATAAACGTTTAAAAAAAGTATTTAAATGATGATTCGAAATAAAACAGCTTTGCAGTCTATTTATCGGCTGTTTAATTATTGTTAATAGTGTTATTAAAAATGCATTAACCATGAGCTCTGTTGCAGCGTCTCAATAATTCACGTTTTGGTAATAAATATCGTTCAACTCTGCAGCTGTTTTCAAGACAGAAATATTACTATTCTGTTAAAAATAATTCATCCTAATCCTTTATTTTGAAATTATTTAAACATTAACTAATTATTTTTGTGTTGCTGTAAAATGTCACAGCCGTAATTAAATCTTTAAAAACTTTATTTTATTTAATTATGGATAAATCTATGCTTAGGTATTTATTTTGAAGGTAAAATGAATTATTTATCTATGGTTTGTGGTTTGAGATTAAGCGGAAGACTTCAGTGACGGTCAGTGAATCTAAATGGATATGAAAGACGTATTTTTTACTCTCACGTAGCGTGTACGCTTTAAAAACTAAGCCGAGGTTTTAGTAGCACTTAGTAGCTACAAATTATGAAATTTCTACTAATAATAATACACTTATTTTTTTTAAACTGATTAAATTTCGTTAAAATAAAGTAAAGTTCTGCACGACGTGGCTGCAGAAATGTGCATTTTTATCCATTCGTTTGGATGAAATGATAGATTCTACAGCTGCAGGTTTCTAATAGAAATATAATATAAATATTATAGTTTCCTTAGATTGCACTGCAGTGTAATTTACTTTATACAGCAGATAAACTGCACATGTGTTGTAAATCATCATTTCTTGCTTTGACTGAACCGTAACATTGTGCATCTTAATACAAGTTTAAAGAGTAACGTTTATGACCTTTTGAGACCAAGAAAGAATAGAATAGACACATTATAAGAGGACAAATTGTTTCTTTTATTTCTCATAAAGAAGAGGTCAGTGTGTGTTAATGTGGATCATAAATGGTACGTAAAGCTGCGTGTCCATCACACTCATGCGCATATTTTACATCCCTCCTCCTCCTCCCGAGTTTTATTCCAACAAAGCTGCATAAACACCTGAGCCTTCATTTATTTCTCTCTCCTGCATCCAAATAAACCCTCAAAGTGTCCAGGTTCAACAGCAGTTATACGGCTCTACTGTAAAAAAATAAAATAAAAAGTTATTTTCCAGACTTTGACTGTATTATTTAAAGGACTTTCCTTGTTTTTTTGTACTTTAAGTGCAAATAATTGTAATTTATTTTATTTTATTACAAATATTAACCATGAAATTGACACTTAAATATGTAAATTAATATAATACGACAATATAGATTTTTTTTACAGTTTTATTCAATTGTCTAATGGTCTTTAAATGTGAAATTACAGAGAATTCTTGTTGTAAAAAATACTAAAAAATATACATCACGTTGCTTAAGAAAAATGAAGGCAATTTTCTATTGTAAAAATAGTCTGGCAGTAAAAGTTGCCAAACACCATCATATTAAAGTAATTACTCTTCAAATACACATTTTTTTTTAAAAATACAGATATTTCTTGCATATTATCCATGTTTTAAGGAAATAATCTGTAAAATAACCTACAATGGTGAGTGTTTGTCAACTTTTGCTGCCAGACTTTTAACTGTTATGTAGAGTGTAAAATTAAAAAAAACACACACATACAGCAGCATTTGCCTCTAATAAATGCTTGAAATCATAAATGCATGCATTCATTGTGATATAGATCATATTTTTGTTGTCTAGACCATCTAAAATGAAAGTTTGCATGATGCAGACACATGTTTGCCATTCCTGCACAGATTTGTGTGCAGCCTGTGTGGGATGTGTGAACTCTGAGTGGCCCGGTGCCCTCCCTCTGACCTCTGGGATTACAGTAATCTCTGTTGATTGATCTGATTGATCAGATTCATCTCCACGAGGCCGCAATCCAGCCGCACATGAGGGGGGAGGAGATGAGGCAGGCGGTGCGTGGTGCAAATAAACATTTTTTTTCTTCCTTTTTGGCCTGCGGGGAAATACAGGCAGGGAGCAGATCTGACTATAGGAATCAAATATCATTTTATCTGCAGTAATGAAGCGGAATTGGATTCAAATAAAAGCTGAAGTTTAGAGGAATTACTTTAGATTTGATCATCATTAAGGAAAAAAAAACGTATAAAGGGCCGAGTTTTCAAGCTGTAGGGGCTTTCAGATTATAATAAAAACTAGACAATACTGAAATTATTCCAAAGAAACTATCTCATGGCATATAGATCAGCCAAAAGTAACTGATAGTTCCTCCTGATGAAGTCAATTAAAAAGAGGAAAAGTGATACAAAAGGAGAAAGCTGTCTCAAGGATACTCTGTTACGGGTAAAAGTCGTGCTTGAAGTACTCGTGAGGGAAGAAGATTTTTTATTTAAGTAAAAACAGCAACGACACAGTTTAAAAATCCAGCATGTACAATCTCACAAAGAATATAAAAGTAGAAAGGTGTTTAAAAATGTATGAAAAACACAAAAAATAAAAGTACTCTTAATGCAAAATCTCCTCGATGTTTCAGAACAAAATGTATAATATCACTGGATCATAATGTGTACGTGACTTTATTCTTTCTGGTAGATATGGAGCTCATTTTTATGTATTTTTTATATATATTCAGCCAAGTAAAATGCCACAACTCTCTGTTTTCTTACAGTAAAACTTTAAATTTAAGGTAAAAGAAATCATAAAAAAATTATAAAAAGTCTGGCAGCCAAAGTTGTCAAATACTTAATGTCAAATAAAAGTTTAAAAAGGCCTTTAGTTATTCTAAAGATATATATTTTATAAATAGGAATATTTACTGCATATTATATAGATTTTTAAAGGAATTATCTCTTTTTTACTGTTATTTGAAGGTAAGTGATTGACAACTTTTGCTGCCAGACTTTTTACCTTTTTTATTATTTTTTTTGTAACAGTGTACACAAGTACAAGAACCTTAAAATACTGCTATGTATGAGTGCTAATAAACCACTAATAGTATAGAAGATCAATACGGACAAAACAATATCCGGCAGTAAATATATTAAAAGAATCGTCTAATAACAAACTTTTTCCACCTATTTTACAACATTTACTGAGGAGGCAAACATCCTGTGTGTCATACTTCTGTCTGCAGCCATTAAAACGTCCCTCCGGATGTTAAAATATTATAATCACGGCACAAAAAAATGTTTCCTAACACGGCTAAAGACCGACATCAACATGTGAGGCGTCTTCAGGAAAGTTAAACGTGGTTCAAATCTGCTTTTTGGAGGGTTTTTAGTTGTGCATCAGTGGAGGGAGAGAGGGGAGAAAAAACAGTGGAGAGAAGGAGGAAGAGTGTGTGTGTGTGTGTGTGTGTGTGTGTGTGTGTGTGTGTGTGTGTGTCAGCACAGCAGCAGCAATCAGTCCCCTCTTGTCTCGCTGCTGAGTGCAGCGTCTGATTGACAGTTTCTATTCATCCTGTGTGAGATTAGGCCAGCTGAAAGGAGTAACGACCCATGGCTGTGTGCAGTAATTACGGCCTCGGATAAGAAAAATAAGAAAAAACACACATGGCAAAACTATAATTATATAATCCCGCTCAAAATCCACCCCTCTTTTTCCCCTCTCTCTCTCTCTCTCTCTCTCTCTCTCTGTTTCACCTGTAAAGAGGAAATTCCACCCAGTGTTACTGTCATTCCTGCAACTGAAATTATCTCACAATCATAACAAACTGCAGGCTGCAGACGCCTCTGCATACATACATACATACATACAGTAAAATGACAGTAAATGAGTGTGAATGAGGCGTTTTTATCTGCAATGCAAAACAAATAGAAAGCTCACTTTATGCTCCTTTTAGTCAGATTGTGTGTTTAACAGCGAGGCTCTGCAGGAGTGCAGGGTGCCATCAGCAGATCATAAAGTGTGTGTGGACAGAATAATAGGAACACCTGTTGAGTGCAATAACTTTGAGTGTATATATTGTCAGGATGTGACTTGTGTGCATGGCTGAGGGTCAGTATATTATTTCAAACAGGGGATGTTTTTTGCTTATATTACTTATATATATTTATTTTTTTTACAATTTTGACCAAACACTCACAACTCTTTTGGTGTTTTTCCTCCAGATTTTCATTATCATCTTCTGAAGTATAATTTGTGGACATAAGAAGCAGAAATCCAGCCAAGAATAGTAGATTTTATTGCTTTTTATAGCAGAGCAACGCACCATACTTAGTAAATGTTTAAACTCTGAGTTAGAGGAGGCATTTCTAAAGAAGAAATCATGTTTTAAAAAGCATCTAACATGTTGAATGTGATTTATTTTTGTTCAGAACTCCTTCCTCAGGCTTTAGTTTGTGACGTTATTGTGTTTTTTTATGTTGCATCCATCCTTAAAAATGTGACAAATAATGTGAATACAAGTTGTTAAAAGGACAAAATGTTATTTTTATACTATGGTGATAATTTGTGTCGATAATTTGGACATTTTCTTGTCAAAAAATGACAATTTTGATGAAAAACTTACAACTTATTGTGTGTTTTATGCCGAGTTTCATTCTTATGGGATCTGAAACAACATGAAACAACTCAGTTGAAATCTCAACCCAGAATTTTAGATTTCAGAGCTTTTTTTATGGCAGAACGCCCCATGCTTAATGAATATTTAAGTCAAGTAACATCTTATTTTTAAAGCTCCCATATCCCACTGCCCTTACACTCTTGAATCAGATAATAAAAAAGTAAACTGTGCGATACATCAGGCATTTTAAAATAACTGAGAAGACACATTTTGCACTGATAGAAGGCTTTATGAGAATAGAAACACAAATAAAATCATAACTATCCAATATTTTTTAAAAATGGTTTATTGGTTTTATTATATTGTCTAACATTGGGCTGGATATGATAGATAAATAAATAAAAATTAATTATTGATGCCAAAGAAGGAAAATTAACTTCATTAAGCAGCTCAATTAAAAATGGGAGAAATAAATAAAAATAATTTAAAATTTAAATAAAATAGCTATATAAACTGCATAACTACCCACTGTTTATTAAAAATAATTTATTGCCCTTTAGATATGGTCCTCTACTGGGCTCGATAAGATTCTTTTTATTTTTTAAGATTTTTTTTTTAAAGTTATGGATCCCACAGGTTGGAAATTTATTTAGAGAGATAAATAAAAATGAAATATACATTTTTATAAAAAGACAAAAAACTAATAAAATAGCTATATACACTGAATAACTATCCACTGTTTATTAAAAAATAATTTATTGGCCTTTATATATTGTCCGATACTGGGTCTATATACTTGATAAGATTGTTTTCTGTCAGTTATGGATCTCACAGATTGGAAATGTACTTGGTTCAAGAAAAAAGTTGAGAGATAAATAACAATAAAAACTTTTTTTTTTAAAGTCAAAAACAAATAAAATATCTATAAATACTTCATAATTACCCACTGTTTAAAATAAAAAAACAATAATTTATTGGCCTCTATATATTGTCTTATCCTGGGCTAAAAAATAAAATAAAAATGACAAAAAGACAAATAAAATAGATGTATACCTTATATATAATATACTTCGTGTACAGCAGTGTAGAAAATATATAAATATAATCGCACAGGATATAAGCTCTGCATATTGGCGTTGCATGTTGACTAAATTCAGTTATTTCGTGATATTTTTTAGATCTAAATTGAATAAACCGTGGTTCATTTTAAATGTGATTTACCTGAGTGGGTCAGCAGTCTATTGTTAAACTGCGCTGCACTCACAAACAGAGTGAGAGTGTGACGGAGCTGCACACAGAGCTGCTCTCAGCCATCGTCTCATGTCTCCGCCGCTGATCCTGATCCCGCTCTGCAGCGCCGCTCATCCTCCTGTCAAAACCTGCCCTGCGCGGTTGCACCAATCAGCTTCGACCCTTGCGTGGGCAGGAAGTGACGTACGTGGTTCCTGCCTCTTGCAAAAGTGCACGGTGGTGGTGTCACCACAAATATTCTCCACACACCAACATCTCTGCTTTGCTCTGTGCGTGCAGGCAAGGTGCGTGAGCCTCCTCGCGCTGCTGCAGACGTGATAAAGCAAATTATTACAACAACAACAACAAAGCAGAAAAACTGACACTTCTTTGACACATTTGTTAGCAAATTTAGCATTTCCACCCCCGAGCCTGACATCTTTTCTCTCCTGAAAAAGCTGAAGACCACCGACCCCCTTTATGTGGCACCGGCAGCAGCATGCACCGGGACCGGCAGATGCAGCGGATGTGACCGGGGTGAAGTAACAGGCTCCGGACAGAAACTTTGGTGAACTGTGACCGCGCGCCGCCTCTCTTTTTATTTCTCCGTGGGTGAGCAGTGTGTGTGTGTGTGTGTGTGTGTGTGGCACCTCCTCCCAGCTCCTCCACAGATCTGCTTCGCCCCCATGTACCTAACAACCATGCATTTCTTCTGATAGTCAGAGCAGGAGGTTTCTTCTCCCTGCACCCCCTCCTCCTCTTCCTCCTCCTCCTCCTGACTCCCTCCTCGCCGCTTCGGGTTTTTTGGACTCCGGACCGGCCGGCGCGTCATGCCGCGACACCTGAAGAAGAAGCGCACCCTGGTTTCGCTGCAGGACCGCATGCTTCCTTTATAGCTGGATCTACTTTTTATTTTTCTTTCTTTCGTCCAATCTTTTTATTTTTGGTGCATGTGTGGAGGGAGAGGAGAGTTATGCTCTCTTGCAAAAAAAGAAAGTAGAGGAAGAAGAGAGTGAGCAGCAGCAGCAGCAGCGAGCAGAGAAGTAAATAAAGCATCTTAGAGGAACTTCACTTGATGTTCGATCAGGCAACGATGGGCGATGGGAACCACCGCTGTGGACCCAACCCGCTGTGTCCGGACCGGATGGAGACAAAGTGCCGCGCCGAGATAGGGAGCCGGTCCCCGGTTCAGAGCTCCACCGACACCCCTGGGACCTCAGCGTCCACCCCGACGTCCTCCAGCGAAGACGGGCACGACAAACTTTTGGGAGTGGACCCAGACTACTGCCGGAGGATATTAGTGAGAGGTAAGAAAACAAATCAATGTGTTTTTCTGTGCGTCAAACTAACTGAATTTAAACGTCACTGTTATTTTATCCACTAAACAATAATTATCCTAATTAAAGGCTTCACCCACACTCTGTATGACAGCTACAGCAATTACTATAATAAAAGAAAAATGTAAATATCTTTAATTTGGGGCAATAAAAACAACCCTGAATGGGTTAGTATAAAATATCCTGAGTTTAAAAAAATGTTTAAAATATGATTCATATATTTTATAAGGCATCTCTGCTGCAGGGTGTCCTTAACAAAAAGCTCCTGCTGTGGTAACAATAGGCTGCTTTCACTTCCGTGTTACCTAAATGAGTGTAACACCACACCTTAATTTAAAATAGAGAAAGAAGATATTGCAATCTATAATTAAATCACTGTGAAATGTATAGTTTGGCACCAGCTGTGACAACTCTTTTGTTAATATGAAGACATTAAAATTAGATATTTTAGAGATTAAATAAAAACAGAGGCTTATATGAACATATTGGTTTATTTTTCTCACAAATTTGGTGTAATAATAATAGTAACAATAATAATAACTATTCTCTTTAAAACGTCTGAAGGTTTAAAATCAGACATGCTAACAAAGAAAAAATAAAATGAGGATAAATTCACCCTGTAGGCAGTTTGGGTTTTTTTAGCAACAAAAACATAATTTACCTCTCCATCGATGACACACTAGTGTGTGTGTGTGTGTGTGTGTGTGTGTGTGTGTGTGTGTGTTAGGTTACTCGTCAGCAGCTGATTGCCTTTGTGTGCCAACGTTGTGTTAATGAACATCACAATAATATTTAATTCACTATGGCTGTCCACGCCCTCCTGTCCTGCAGGAGGCCTGCAGCCTCTCAATTGAGCTTTTCTTTAAAATAAAAAATAAAACCATCATAATAAAGTAAAATCACTGCAAACACTGTCACAAAATCTGTTGCCATTTTTAAAAAATTCTCTATAATCATCAAGGTCGATTTAAAAGTCTGAATTGCCTGAAACATTTTAATTTAATTCATGTTTGCATGATAAATGAAGGGAAATTAAACTGTAATTTTAATATGTGTTGTATGTTTATAGGGTGCAATAATAAAAAGGACAAGATATATAGGCATATATATATGTACACACACATTTGTGTAGGCCATTAAAGTTATTGCATTTAGGATATTTGCAATTATGATTAAAATACGTAAAAAGAAAATACTCGGTGTGAAAAAACCGATGTATAAACTATATAATTAGCAGTGTGAGGAATAATTTGTCTCATCGTGAAGGAGATGTTTATTATTTGATGCTTTCTAAGAACAAAAACTCATGCAGATTGCACGTTTACCTTCCGTTCAGAAGTCCGTAGAGAAAAAGCATGATTTTACATTTCCAGTGTTATTGTGTGGAGGTTTTCTGCCGCGGTGTGTGTAACTGTGAGCTGTGGACACGATCAATACGTCGGCCTATCAATCCTCCGTTATAGGCGGGTTGCTGGGGATATTATGGTTACTGCTGGCTGGTTAGTGTCTGTTATTGAACGTTTAGTGGCGCGGAGTCCTGCTGCACACACAGGCAGCGAGTTTAGCCAGAGCATAAAAAATCATGCAAGAACGAGTTGTTTTAGACCGTAAATGAAGTGAGAGGAGGTGGAAAATGGCGAAAGAAAGATTATAAATATGAAAAGAAGCTGCTCCTTCACAGCGATCAGGTCCTGTGCAAGTCATCGCTGCTTCAAGAATAGTCGGTTTTATTTATTTTTAATATAAATGCAGTGATTATTAGACTTTTGGGCTACTGTTAACTGCAAAGCAGCTTTTTAAAAATCTTATTCCTCTCCTGCTCCATTAATTTTTTAGGGTTTTGTGGGGTTTTTTACATTGAATCTGGCGTGTATGTGTTGTTATATTCATCAGTTATTATTGTGTCCGGTCAGAAGGAGGAAGTGGCCTGTAGAAGGAGCCGGTTTTTGAGGGTGTGATCCGGCTTTGGTGGACACCCTGTACTGTACAGTGAGTGAACGAGGCTCTGCAGTGTCAGGACGTGTTTTTAAAGCTGAGTGTGGATGCGGAGAGGCCGGGGTCACCGAGAGGTCAGCAGGTCTGCGTACAGCCGCTGGCTTCCTCCTCTGCTCGGTCTCTTTCTACCACACTCTGGCTGATCGTTTTTGTCAAATAGTGAATTAAATGTGTAAATGTATATCTGTATATTAGGAGGGTTCGTTGCATATCTGGCGCAGAATCTCACTTGGTAACATTTTACGCAAAGACTTCGTTCTGCTTGCGTAAAGCTTGAGATCTCCGTCATGTTTTATAGGCCTGTAGTGTAACCAAACACTGAAGAATAACTCACTATACATCTGAGAATTAAAAAAAAAGACACTAGGGCGTAGTAGCTGATTAATTACTGCGTTTCGTTGACTATTTTAATTGTAATAAATGTAATTATAGGTTGTGTATATATATTTTTCCTTTTACGCACGTCGTTTCCACCTAAAATACCTCACATATTTTATTTACCTCCATATAACCACGCTTTAAATGTACGTTAACCTGCCCTATATAACAACCTAAATTCTCCTCTATAGCCAATGTAAATAAATAAATAAATAGATAAATAAAAATATGAATATTTAAATAAATAACTCTGTTACCTCCTGGTTTTGGCCTCCCCTTCCTGTAGAAACACTATGGATGTTCACTTCAATCAGTTTTGTTTCATATTTAATTCAGAGCTCTTCATATTTTATTGGAGTGCATATTTTATGAGCTCGAACCCACTGGACAAAGAGGAGGTGTTGTCTGTCCTGCGCGTCCATCCAATGTGATAAATACGAACAAATATTCCGGCCTACAGTGCAGCGAGGAATACACAAGTTTAAATGCTTGAAACGAACATTTAAAACCTCTGAATTTTTCGATGAAAGCAAAATTAAACTAGGATTTTTTTTTTCTTTTCAAACAGTGGGTAGACAATAACTTGAGGGCTTCAGGGCGGGGTGTAATCCCCCTGGCCCATCCTGATATCTCTGCTATATTTTAATTCAATAAAAATCTACCTTTTTAATAGACTATTTATATTTTTTCCTTGTATTTAAATGCGTTCTGATTTTTTTTCAAACATTTTTTTCTGGAAACAAATATCAAAGCAGCCAATTCTTAAAATAAATTAGCAGCATTTATTAAATAGTCTGCCAACAGTGTACAAAAATGACTCAATGTATAATAAAATACAAATAATAACACTAACTTGCCAGACACCCCGAACAAAACGACAAAATAAATAACAAAACAAATGAAAAAAACAGAACAATAACACTATAGTTTGTCTCAAAAACTAACACACGCTCTTGTTGTTGTGGGTAGATAGTGACGCACAGAAACAGTTCAGAGTGAAGCTCCTGATTGGCCCTAAATGAAGTTAAATGTCATGCAGAGAGAAATGAATCTGCACACTCACCACTTAATGTAAAACACTTCAGTCAGCACCCGGATGTTGAGAAACTGGGGCAAACTGAGCAGGATTGTCTGTGTATGTTTGTTTTTATCAGCCGTTGTTTCTTAAAACTGTTCATATTTTCCAATAAAGCATTCTAGTTGCTGATTCAATGCATTCAATTTGAGTTTTAAGTGAAAGAAAACATATAAGTCACATGGAGCAACATCACGCACACGGTAGATTTACGCGCGTGTGTGTTTTTGGACACTCGTGAACTTTTCCCAAACCATTGATATTATAGACCGGGGTTTTGGTGCCATTATTATGTGCCACTGAGCACAATTACACAACGTTGTTTTCTACACCCGTGTGTGCATGAATATTAATGACAGGGGTGTTTTTCCACAGAGCAGAGGGTGTGTTATTAACACTCCCTTGTGCCAGAAAATACACACGAATGTCGGCATACACTGTTTATAAGACGCGTTATTATTAACCTGTAGCCATAATCATTAATATTCCACCAGCTTGCACCAAACAGCCTATAGATTCACCCCAGCATCTGTTTTGTCGCCTAAAACTGCTGAAAAATGTGTTTTTTCCTCAATCAAAATACGCATTCATTGAGTTGTAATGATATTAAATGTATGCAAACTTTTATTTGCTGTTAGTTTGTGGTGCAAAGTGTCCTGAGTCTTTGTTTTTATTGTGTTTTTTTTAGACGCCAAAGGCACCATCCGGGAGATCGTGCTGCCCAAAGGCCTGGACCTGGACCGGCCCAAGCGCACCCGGACCTCCTTCACGGCCGAGCAGCTGTACCGGCTCGAGCTCGAGTTTCAACGGTGCCAGTACGTGGTGGGCCGCGAGCGCACCGAGCTGGCGAGGCAGCTCAACCTCTCCGAAACACAGGTAAGAAAAATATCTGGCAAAAATAAATAAATAAAAATCTCCCATATAAATGAACGCAACATGCTCACTTGAAAAACAAAAAACGTAATAAAAGCGGTAAATAACTAGCTAGGTTGCTAGTTGAGGCCTTAGCATAACCTGTAGGATATTTTAACGATATATTTTTAGCTTATTGTATTTGTTTGGCTAAAGTTAGTGTTTTGGCTAGCATTGGCTCTCTGGCCAATCAGAGGGGAGGAGCAGAGGAGAAGCCCCGCCCACAACATAATTCAGCTGAAGTGTTAAATGGACACATCCTGAACCAAAACCAGCCTCAAAATATTATATATGTTATTTACAGTTCGTTGTGGGGAACAGGACTTCTAATTTAAATGTATATATCGCACACAAAAAAATAAAAATAAAATAGGAATGCACCAATTTGACTTCTTCCACCCGAATGAGGTGTCTTTATTATATTTTTATTTTTTTATGACAGTATAGTCAAGTCAAAGTTTGTTTTTAGAGCACATTTAAAAATCAACCTCATTTGAAGAACATGCTGTACAGTTATTAAAATACAATAAAATCATAAACCAATATAGTAAAAACTAAAAAAAACATGAAAACTATAAAATAGTAATAAAAAATCTCAATTTAATAACAGAGTTAGAGTTAAAAAAGGAAATAAAAGACTTAAAAGTAAAAAAGCCAAGGATTCTTGCCTAGCTGGGACTGAACGCCAATATAATGACAATATAGTTAAAGTGTAAAACTATTAAATGCAGCAATACATTGGTCAAATTTCAGTGCATAATATATATACAGTACACTGTAAAAAAAGAAAAAAAAAGAAGAAAAAAATCGTAGAAAAACTGTAAAAAGACTTTCCGTCAAATAACAGTAAAGAACTGTAAGTTATTTTCTGATTTCTTTTAAAAAATATTGATGAAAACTGTAAATATCTGTATTTAAAAATATATTTCGGTAGAATATCTAAAGAGAAACTAACTAACTAAAATAATACATTGCATTTTTGGAAAATAACTTTTTTTTATTTATTTTTTTTACAGCGTAGGCCCTATATAAACATAGACTTGAATCGACTAGATCGGCTCTATTTCTTCCGATACTGATCGAGCTATTTGCTAGTACAACACCAAATTCGATATCGGTATCCCTAAAAAAAGGATCTCTATACATAGGCCCAGGGTTTGTACACGTGCCAATCAGGGCCTTAAAGGTGCATGACGCCTGTGTCTCCCTGCAGATATATTATGCACCATTTACAGCAGATTTTGACTCGTCATAGTAAGAAAAAAAACAGGTAAAACTATTTACATTAACATGGCTCGGTTCCAGTAGGAGTCACAGTAAGCTGTCCGACCAAGCATGCGCAATGCAAAGCCTCCCTCTGAGTGGGATGTAGCCATCATTAATGCTTCTGACCACCTGCGCTTTTATAACTATGTCCAAAGATCCATCCTCAGACTTGCACCATTAGTCCGTTAATATAGCCTATAGTCTAATAGGTCCTTAATCATTAATAATTGTGTAAAATCTTGCATCTGTGAAAGTAGTCGTGCGTATTGGTTGCATCTGATTCAGTTCATATTCTGCACTAAATACGCAAGAAAAGCACAACTTGGTTTTGCTAAGATTAAAAATAAACGTGTATTTGTGTGCAGCGTGGCGCCATAAACTAGTATAAAATGTTCCACTGCGCACCTGTTTGTGTGTGTGTGTGTGTGTGTGTGTGTGTGTGTGTGTGTGTGTGTGTGTGTGTGTGTGTGTGTGTGTGTGTGTGTGTTTCTGCTGCAGGCCGTCAGACTTTTACCGGCCTGCCGGTGCATCCGGGTCCTCTGGACTCTGCAGACAGTTCATGGCACTCATTCATCCCCGCGCGCTTCATTCAAACCCTCGTGCAGCCCAGCCCCTCTGTGTTTGTTGTGTGCGTCACCACTTACGCACTGACTTAAAGCCTCTATAGCGCACTGCAACGCTGCATTATTTAAATTCGAGTCACTGTGAGTTTCCGTCTCGTTTATAAAAGTATAGACTCATGCTGTAGTAATGCTCTGGACTGCACATTATATGCACTTTTGTGTTTGTTGCATAAACTGGATCGTGGCCCACGATTTTAAAGAATTTTTGTGGCATTTTTCGGCTTTATTGACAGTGGTAAAGAGACAAGCAGGAAGGGGATCCGAGCTGGACTCGAACCCGGGCCCCCTGCGTTGCGTTTTAAAAACGCAATCTCGTCAACACACACACGGTTTAAAGCATACTATGCGCATTTGTGCTGCATCCTGTGAATTTCAGACTCATTTTGAGAGCCCATTTTTACAAAAAAAGTGTAAGTATTGCGATTTATAAATGTGATTTTATCATATTTTTTGCACAACGTAGGGCCTGAACTCCTCAAGTGTTTCATTTCCGACACTTGTTAACAACACTTACTGCACTTACTGCTCACACTGCCGCTGCTCAGTATGCACACACAGATCGAAGAGAACAACAAAAACGTGTCTGTTTGCGCGCTGCGTCAACACATCTCCACATAAATAAATAACCCGCATGTCAATACGTGTGCAGACGACACTCGGCCTACAAAGAGGTGTTGTTTGAGAGGGAGAAAGCTGCAGATAGTGACACGTTTCAAAGCGAAAAAACTTGAAGATAAACCCACAAAGTAAAACTGAGTGGCTTTATTTAGATTTTTGTGCAGTTTGGAGGAGCATTTCATGCATAGATTTTTATTTTTTTATTTGTTTTCACCATTTTTAAATAAAATTTACATAATAAAGTGCCCTTGCACTCTTATCAGTAACAAAAATGTAAATAAAAATTCAATAAAGGGATAAAACGCACTATAATAAAATCATAGCCACCATCTATGTGACAAAACAAACGCAATAAATAAATTAAACTTTTTTTAAATGCAAGGCCCATGACTGTTAGGAGGAGGAGCATTTTATCAATAGATTTTTTATTCTTTTTTTTTGCCATTATAAAAAAAAAAGTGCCCTTACATTCTGAGCAATAACAAAAAATGAAATAATAATACAATGATGGGATGAAATACAACAATGATGATAATAATAATAATAATAATAATAATAATAAATAGCCACTATCTATATAACAAAAGGAGCACTTTATGCATGGATTGTTATTGATTTTTAAAACCATTTTATAAAGAAAATTTAACAACAAAGTGCCCTTACATTCTTAGCAATAACTAAAAAATAATAAAAAAACAATACAATCAAGAGATGAATTAAAATCGAAATATAATAATAATAATAATAATAATAATAATAATAATAATAGATAGCCACTGTCTATGTAAAATTTAACAACAAAATGCCCTTATATTCTCAGCAATAACTAAAACAAAATAAAACGGTTCAATAAAGGGATATAATAACATATAATCATAAAAACAGCTACCATCTGTGTAAAAACATCGCACGCACGCACGCACACACACACACACACACACACACACACGCACACGTAATAATATAAAATGCAAGGCCCGTGACTGTTAGAAGGAGGAGCAGCATTTTAAAGTGAAATATAAACACACTTGTTGCAGGAGCACATTCATGTCTAACCATGAAACACGCACTCAAACTTGGAGGTGTGTGTGTGTGTGTGTGCGTGTGTGTGTGTGTGTGTGTGTGTGTGTGTGTGTGTGTGTGTGTGTGAGAGCACAGACTAGCCACTGTGTCCCTCATTAGTGCTGACACTAGGGGTGTTAATGGGAGGGCCCGAGCCTCCCGCTGCAGCTGATTGGCTGAGAGGAAGCTGCCTGACCTTCAAGTGAGACAAAATGTAAATGATAAAAGTCTCCTCGGTAATGGCGTCAAATATTGAATCTTCTTATTGAAGCAGCTTTTAAAGCGTGATCGAAAGGCTTTTAGTTTTAGCTGCATTAGCGACTCTCCTCTTTCTTCTTATTATCTCTTCTCTGTTTGTGCAAATGCAACATTCAAGGCTAATCACGCAGCGTCACACAGATGGAAGCTCTCAGAGTTTCAGCTCCTTTTATTAAGCGATTGTTTTTGTTGTTTTCAGGTGATTTACACGCTTTATTAGCTCTCTATCTATATAGATCTATCTACTCGCTGTTTTTCCAGATTTTTAAAGCCTCCTTGTTCCTATTTAGAGTTGAAAAGCTTTTTTTCCTGCAGTTTGTTGTGTTTGAAAGTTTAGAAAACACATTTTTGTTCAAGGTTTCTATCTATCTATCTATCTATCTATCTATCTATCTATCTATCTATCTATCTATCTATCTATCTATCACTGCTGTTTTTCCAGGTTTTTAAAGCCTCGTTGTTTCTGTTCAGAGTAGAAAAACTTTTTTTTCTGCAGTTCGTTTTGTTTTGAGGTTTATAAAATAAAATGTAGCCTACGCTTCATGTCTTAGTCTATTTTCTGTTTATTTCGTTCAGATTCAGGACTTTCAATCGACATAATAACTTTTAACGTGCAGAAAATATGTCAAATGTATAGATATCTTATAAATTAGTTAATATAATGGGATATTAGTTGCTTCGTTTTGTCTGCCACTCATTAATTAACCTGTCGCAATTATATTAAGCTAAATAAACACTAACTTTTCTTCACTATACACTTACATTTTAAACCACAAATTTGCCCAAAAAAAAAATCTTCGAGTTTTAATTGAAATACCGATTAACTCTCTCTTCTGGTATCAGAGACATTAAAGGCTGATCACACACCTTCTTCAAAACTTTTATTGTGAAGGTGACAGGAACATAAATACCAATTACAGTAATATGGGAGGTTGGATCGTTAAGTGTTTTTTAACAATGTTTGGGGATTTGGTCATTGACCCATAATGTAACTCCAATTAGTTTGGTCAGGTATTCAAACTGATCACGCAATGAGGCAGACACACACACACACACACACTCACACACACACACGAAAAAAAATGTTCATCTACTTTCATAGACAAATATAGAAACAAGTGGATTTAAAAAAAAAAAGACAAATTATTGTTATATTATTAATAGGCCTATTTTATTGCATATATGTGATCTATATATAAGGCTTTATATTTCCATGATTTTATTGTTGAAAATAAA
The DNA here is from genome assembly GCF_030273125.1 of Centropristis striata. Classification (NCBI taxonomy): domain Eukaryota; kingdom Metazoa; phylum Chordata; class Actinopteri; order Perciformes; family Serranidae; genus Centropristis; species Centropristis striata. The sequence continues at coordinate 9,212,643 of NC_081533.1, forward strand.
TAGATTAATGCGTCAAGTATTTCGCCAAGACGCAAGAGCTCAATAACTGCCAACTGAATGTGATGAAGAAGTGAAATAATCAGAACACATTATTTACTGTATATACATGTGTAATTTCCCACATAAGGCAACATAGAAATGCACCTTAAAAAACATGATTTAACTTTGGAAATAATGTTGGGACCATGAATATAAGAAAAAAGTGAACAAGAGCGTATAAAAAGCGTGGGCGGAGTCTATCTAAGGTCTAGGGAAAAATCAAACGATCTATTGCTTATTGTTCATTATTTTCTGCAGAACTAACACATGCAATGGTATCATTAATACCTTAAATCACGTTAGCCTGCGTGTCTGTGCAGTAAGAACCGACCAATCAACATTAATGTCGTCGATCAAATGCAAATATTTCCCTGCAGAAGAAGAAAAGTGCAACTTTCCTTCAAAGTTCACTTCCAATCCAACTAAAATGCGTCTAATAGCAGAAAAGAAATGCATGACGCAGCCGAAACGCGCATATTTTTTCTCTCTTAATGGCTGCAGCATCGCGAGAGGAAACGGACAATTCATCATGCGTTCAGTAACGCGTTACTGAGTAATCCGTTACCACCCCGGGAACTCTCACTCCCTTCATCCCGGCAGGTGGCTCCCCGCTACAGGCTAACACAGCAGGAGGGGTGCTGTGTATGTGTGTGTGTGTGTGTGTGTGTGTGTGTGTGTGTGTGTGTGTATACAGTACATGCACACATACACAGAAAGCCCTATCTTAAACATAAGAGCCCCTCAGTTACTTTTCTGATCATTTTGCTCCTGGATGCTCACAGATCAGGGATGCTGCAGCTCTTATTGTGAAGGTACGTTTCCTGCATGTGGATTAGGATCATTAATATTTATTTGTGGGGCTAATTATTGAAAACTGTACTGTAAAAGACACAGGGGAAGCAAAAACTGATGCTTTTCTTATTGTTTTTGTGCAAAAAGGAGCCCACATTTTCATCTTAAACTACTTAAATGAACATTTTTGATGCTGTTTATGCAGCTTTGTTCACATTCACCTAAATTCCACCAAACTGCTTTCTGTCTCTTGCATGAAAAAGACTTTGTTGGATGTGTCCTGCTTGTCTGCCTCCCTGCTCCGACAGGTCTGTGTGTGACTTCAGGAGCTTTTCAGACACCATGCTGTGTGGTCACTCTGAGCTCCTCCACTGTCTGCCTGAGTCGAGTGCAGCTGACGTGCACGCTGCCATTGTCTCAGTCTATTGTTGTTTGCAGCCCTTCCATGGAGAAGCTATGGGTTTAATGGTCTCTGGACTGTGTTAAACTGGTTTTAATCCTGCAGCAAATGGGAGCAAGCTCAGTGAGGGAGTCATGTTTAATCTTTATTGTGAAGCTGCAGGAAGAATGCACAGATGTGAGCAAATGTTTGCATCTGTTCTCTTGTTTTGTTTATGTTTGAGGAAACCGTTAAACTGGATATTGATCTAATGTAACCAGGCTGTAACTGGTGGAGGAGCTGCTCAAATGTGTTTTACACTATCACAAATGTAAAAATCTCCATTCTAAATAAAAAAAACAGTTTAGGTAGAAGAAGGAAACAGGGTTTTCTGAAGTAAAAATCCCCAATTCTTATTATGTTCTCATTGAAAAAATTGATTTTTGATTACCTACACTGTATTTCCAGAAATTAACTGTATTATTTGACAGGGTTTTTCTTTTGCTTTTTTCTACATGAAGTGCTAATGCCATAAAAAAAAAAAGAAATTCCTTTTATTACAAATATTAACCATAAAATAAAAGTTGAAATCTGTGAATTAATACAATGGGAAATTGTAGATTAAAAATTTTAAATGAAGGCAAATGTAAATTTAATGTAAAAAATGTAAAACGAAATCTTAAAAAACAAACTGTAAATTTGTAAAAATAAAAATAAAAAATAAACAAAAGTGCTAGCATTTCAAATACAACAAATATAATAAAATAAATAGAAACATAATTATAATGATGATAATATTATTAATAATAATGATAATAATAAGTATAATAATAATAATAATAATGTTAATATAAAAATAATTTAAATACTATGAAAATATATTTAAAAAATATTATTTGAACCTAAATTTTGTATTATATATTTTCAGTTTCCAAGAAGGAGGTAAATAAATTCCACAAAAAACAAAAAAACTTCCAACAACTTTCACTTTCACACTCAGTGTTACATTTTCTACATCAAGCAATCATTCGTCCGTCTTAATTAAGTCCAAAATCTGTCATTGTTTGAATTCTGCTTCTCACAAAGTCTTTGGGGGTTAAAGTTTGTCATCTGATTTTAGAGCAGCTCCATGTGGACCAGCTGAGCTCCGACAGGTGTGCGAGTCATGTGAGATCAGTGTCACACTTCCTCTCATGTCCTGCCTGCTGTCTTTCCTCTCAGACCGACAACTCTCTGATACCAAACAGCCTCCAGCTCAGTTTAGTGACGGCTGTGAAAACCTTTTACATTTTGTTACTGTCTCGTGTTTTTTGTTGCCTTGTGGCTTTCTGTTGCACGGAGGGAGGTCAGAGTCAGATCACGACTCCTGAAGCTGCTGTTGATCTGTTACAATATTTTTTAACTTCTTAAAACTCTCCTGCTCAAGATGCTATGCCATCACTGTATATACTTACCCTGTACCCCATAGCTAAAAACTGGCCTGAAGGTCTTTAGTTTTATACAGGTGTGGTTGAAAAGTTGTCAAAGCTATGTGGAGATTTAGGCGAACCACTTGGCTCACCTGTTTTGTGGCATATGGGTCAAACCTCCAGTCTTTAAACGTGGAGGCTTGCGTTCATGTCTCGTTGTTTCAAGTTACAATAGGTTTCTCATTTTAAGCCTGACCCTGTTCATAGATAGTGGTTTTGATACCTAAGCTTAAACGTTTTATGACATTAACAGTAGCCGTGTTTCCATTAAAGTCGAAGCGAATTTAAAGCGAAAATTCTAAATGTAGCACTAAAGAAAAAGTGAATTAGGGACGTTTCCATGAGCTGATTTAGAGCGAATAAACAAATCTGCATTAACGTACTTCGGTCAGCTTCTTCTTCTTCCTCTGATCAGTCATGTGAGTTAAATGTTCGCCATGTCAGAAATTATTCTGACAGTAAAAGACAAAAAACACCTCAAGCGAGCATAAAAACTTTTATTTGCATTTTCATGTTTTCATCAAGCTTTTCTCATGTAAATCTTCAAAATGGACATAGAAATCCGTTGATGGAAACACGACTTATGTGTTGAAAACAGTGATTGAAATGTAGGGCACAACAGCGGTTGTCACATACACACAATGTGTTTCAGTGGCTTGTCACATTTTGTAAGATAGACGATCATAGAATTTGTGCTGCAAAAGTTTTGCTGGAGAATCTTTTGAACCCCTTTATGAGAATATGTTGGGTGATTTATGTAGTTCTAGCATAATGCTTGTCTTAGTTACTCAACTAGTTATTGAGTGTGCTTGAAAAAGCACACTATATACTATTCACTGGGCTTATTCCTAATTTTATTATTCTTCCATTTCTTCCGTGTTTTTTTTTCAGTCGACTACTCTTCCCAGAGTTTTGATCGCACATACACTAAAACGGTATTAAATCGACCGGCTTGACCATGACAAGTGTGCTGTCACTTTTCTAAGGGTTTTTTTTGTTTCCCCCCAAATCCCCCCAATGTTACCTTATGGGGAGACTAGAGTGGATGACATCATCACTAGAGTGCAGAGGGAGAGAAAATTTTGTAAAAAAATTAATTTTGAAACTGCGCTCGAGGCGGCTGATACCACTACAGAAATAATTTATACATTAAAACGTAGGAAAACAGCTAAAGCTGTCAGAGTTATGGTTTGGGCGTAAACAGTTGAAATTGTAATCTAATGTATGGGTAGAGTCACGGGCCAGAGTCGAGCGCACTCAAAATTTCTTTAGAAATCTTCTAGTTCAAATATGACTTCTTATAGACGATGACCAAAAAAACTTGATGGAGTTTAGGTTGTGTTTTAGCCACATGCTAAACTATACTAAAGACATTACCTTTCAAATCAGCTTCGTCCCCTAAAAATGAAGTCCTGTTCAACTAAACTGCATTTTCAGTTATGTTTCTTTCAAGGGAAAATGTATTTTCGATGTCCACACGGGGAGGACTTTCACAGAGGAGATTGTTGTTCACAAATTTATTAACATACAACAAACGTAGCCATTTTACAACAAATCATGATATTTTATGAAACCTAGGCATGTAGTTTTTGTGCCTAAACCTCACCAAACGTTGACCGATCACAACATTAAGCATGTGTTTAAAACGACGCCTGTATTCTGTCGGGGTTGTTCAAATGAATCCTTTTGTTTGAAGCTTTTCCTTTTGGGTATGCCAGACAGGCGAACATTTAAAAAGAAGTTGGGTGTTAAAAGGTTGAAGCACTTTTGAGTGTCTTGAAAAGTGATCTATTAATAAAACACATTAATAGCATTATCATGAGCACCAGAGTCAGGCTCTATAAAAATCCAGGTGACCCTTGTACGACCTCTTATGAAACCTGGCAAATCTAAATTCCCCGTTAAGACGTTACACCTGCCTATGGTTTAAAATTTAATCCATGAATTAACGATTGTATAATTATTAGAGATGTTCCGATACCAGTTTTTTTGTTGATGACACCTGGACTTGCTAATTAGCTGAAAAAAAGCATAAGTTATTCAAGAAATACATCTGTATTTAGTAATAAGACAAAAAAATTTAAAGTGCAGCCACAACTCAGTAAATACCAGTATAAGCAATATCAGATTTGGTTCATAGCATTGCAGACTTGTTGATGCAGATTCCAGCATTTTAGGCCGTCCAGGAGGCATTTTTGATACTGGTTTGGGTTTTCCAGACAATTCTGTAATAGTTACGGCATTGGTGGACACAGGAGCACATTCTGGGCTTGAAAAAAATATATATTTCTGCTTTTTTTCTCCTCTCGTGAGACAAGAAAAGACTCAGTTTTTGTACCACGTACTGTAGGAAATGTGTGCTTTCCTCTGAAGACAAGAGGCGAGAGGAGACAAGACGACAAGTTGTGTTTATGTGTTCGTCTACGTACAGTGAATGTGCTCGTTGTGTTCATTGTTCTCCATGACGGCCCAGACAGGCGGTGTCTGGCCACTCGTCTGGAGCGCAGAGGACCCGGCCATGACGTATAGCCGTGCAGATGTAGCGAAGAGGAGGCAGCACAGTGCGGGGATTGTCCAAACACTCAGAATGGAGAAAGAGATAGGAAGGGACACAGACAGACGGATTAAACACTTGCTGCTTTGTGCTTTCACTGTAAATGTTTGTAAAGAAACTTTGACCCCTAAAGCGCCGGTGTCGTCCTCGGAACGGGAACTTTTGTCCGACTGGCTTATGGTCAGGGAAGAAACTCGTTGATTATCTAATCAGTTGATTAGATAATCAGAAGGACATAATAGCAATTAAGTCGTATTTGCCTTTGTCCTTAATCACTCTCTCAGATTGAATTGACTTGTTTCATCAGCTCCTGGCAGAGTGAAGTGTGTGTGAAGCCAAGGATGGTGTAATTTTCCAAACATATGGAGGGCCGTGTAATCCTTCAACTGATGTGAAAACAGGGAAATCAGCAAAATTGGATACAAGAGGTTTTCACTCTCACAGATACACACACTGATTGCCCAAGTTGCCATCGTGGTCAGAGGTTGTTCATGCAGCCACTTTGTTTCATTTGCAAAGCAAATTTGCGTGCAATTCAGCGGGCAGATTACCTGTGTGGGAGCCTCCAGACACAGAGAGGAGGCGCAGGATCCTCCCCAAACGGCACACACTAATTCATGGTTGAAATACTTTGGACTTTTTTCTACATTAAGTGCAAGTGCCATAAAAAATAAATAACTTTTACGACAAATATTAACCATAAAATAAAAGTTTAAAATCTGTCAATTAATATAATGTGAAATTACAAATTTAAAATTTAAAATTAAGGCAAATTTCTGTTGTTGTTTTTACAGTAAAACTTTAAATTTAATGTAAAAAATGTAAAAAGAAAAATTACAAATAAAAGTGCTAGCATTTCAAATGCAACAAATAGAATAAATTAAATAGACAAAAAAAAAAAAATAGACAAAATAATAATAATAATGATATTATTATTATTATCATTATTATTGTGTGGATGCCTCCAGACATGGAGAGGAGAAGCAGAAAAATCCTCACCACCAAACAGCACACGCACACAGTAATTCATGGTTAAATTACTTGATGCTTAGTGAAAGAAAATATGTATGGTGTGCTTTAAATATCAGAAGGGAAAGTAATTGTTTTGCAGAAATCAGATGTGTCACGATATACCGGTATAACTGTGATATTTAAACAACTGAATTTTTTTTTCAACATGGATTTTTATTGATTATTTTTTAGCATTTCAAGTAACATTTATGAAGTGCCCTTACATACTCAACAATTACAAGTACAATTACATAAAAAGTCAAATAACAATACGATAATAAATAATAAGAAACAGAAAAAAACAGATAACATCCACCATCTATGCAACAAAAACACAAACTTGCAATGCAACAACTGAAATATTGAAATCATGTTAATAATACACATCATGTTTTTAGCCTCTTTAATAATTTTTGTTTCTTTTTGTTTCTCTCTGTTCTTTCTCTTCACCTCTATGCACTTTCATTTTGCCTGGAATTTGTTTTCCATAAATGAAACAAAACACAATAACACACTGAAAGAAACTCATAGAAATCAAAGTTGAAAATGAATTTGACAGGAAGCCAAAATAAAATGAAGACACAAGATGCACAAATCTTTAGTCAAAATAAGAGAGGAAAGTAGCTGCATAATGTCTTTTTTCTGTTCTTTAGATAAACAAATGTAGATTTTTATTAACAGAATATCAGAATAAGGAGCTGGTTATTGTGAGTGACCATAATGTCGTTATTTATTTTCTGCCTGTTTTTATTAATAATCAACCTGTTGAAGCAGGAAGATATTATGATAAAATAAATATTGCACTTAAAGTTTACAGAGTATTTATTTTAAAAAGCAATGCAGCACTTTTATATAATCAGTTAATCAGATTCATACCATATAAACAAGATTAACTTTTAATATGCGTGCATGGTTTGAAGATAAACTGTATTTATACATTTATAAAGCAAAGATGAAACAAAAAAGCTCAACAAAATCTGTCTGAACCTGTTCATCTCCTTTAAAACAAGCAAAAAAAATTTAATTGACCTCAGGAAAATTAGTCTATTCATACCAAATAAAATACCTTTGCTAAATTCATAAACACACGAGAAACAAGTCTGTTTTTTTTTTGTCTGTAAAGTGCATGTTGTGTTATTTATTATATGTTTTGCAATTGTGTTTTTAACCAGCCTGTGCAGCAAATTTCCACATTTGTGCACGTTAAAGATGACTATAATTATCATTATTATAGGGTGAAACTGGTGCACTGCTGCAGCCTCAGCACAGGCAGAAAACACGGCGATAAAAGAGTGTCCACAAATCAGACAGCTGAATGGGAAACCGTCCTCGATTCTTTTCTTCTTTTTTTTTTTCGAACCTTGCTTTTGCCAGCTGTGGCTGTAAAATTAGATATGACTCCTAAAAGAACAAAACAAAAAAAAAACATGCCGAAGGTGATTGGAGTGACTGCGGGGTGACATGCAGGAAAAGTCATGGACCACATTCAAACGCCTGCTGGTTCCTTTGGCGAGCGAGCGCAGCACATCTCGAACAGCACAGACCGAGGAGGTGAAGGCTGTTATCTGAACCTGGAGGGGTGCTCGGGCCCTGAATGGACGGAGGACGGGAGGGGAGGGGAGGGGAGGAGGGAGAGAGAGAGAGAGAGAGAGAGAGAGGTGGGCCTCATAACAGTCCCAAGTGCTTTTGCACTAAGGAGGATTAGGCAGCCATATCTACCAGCGATTCTATAAGACGGGGTTAACCCCTGGCTGAACCTGGCTGGACATGTGCTGCGGAGATGGAGGACCGGATCGGGTTTATTCGGGCAAAGTTAGGTGATGGAGGTCCCGGGGTCAGGTGGAATGTGATTGTGGTGGAAGTGTGATGTTGATGAGGAGGAAGCTGGATGTGATTGTGGACTTGAAGAGCTGTTATAAAGTCATGGAAAACAATATTAGACCAGCCTTGTTTTCTTCACTTTATTGATCATTTTAATGCATGCTACAACTAAAGGTACATTTGTTTGGACAGATATAATGATAAGAACAAAAATAGCTCATAGGAGTTTTATTTAAGAGCTGATATCGAGACATTTTCCATGGTTTTCTTGATAATGATTTTGGTTATTATCAGGAAAACCATGGAAAATAGATATCAGCTCTTAAATTAAACTCTTATGAGCTATTTTTGTTGGTATCATTATATCTGTCCAAACAAATGTACCTTTAGTTGTACCAGGCATTAAATTAAACAAGAACTGGAAGAAAACAAGGCTGGTCTAATGTTTTTTTCCATGACTGTATATCTGTCAGGAAGTGACCGTTTGTGATCCATGGTTTTGTAATCTTAAACTGATGGATTTGAAAAGGAAAACAAATGTTGGTCAGACTGTCCAGTTTCAGCACACACAAATGCTGCTTCAATGCCAGAGATATAATTCTTAGAAATCCTCCAGAGGACACTGAGGTCACCTCCTCTGTTACCTTAATGGTTCAAAACACAACTTCCGTACTCTTCACAATAAAAGCATGAAACACAAATGATTGAAAAGGTACAATACAACAGAACAGGTGGAACAAATGGAAATAACACTGAATGAAAACCATTAGTTTAAGGAGAAATGTTTACGCTAAAATGGACGTGAACTATTTTAAAAGTTTAGTGGCACAGACAGGAAATGCCCTTCAAATTAAGACAATGACCAGCCGACTTGAGAGACTTTAAGCGATCAAAACTAGAACGACTTCCGCCGAGACAAATGGTGCATTTACAGGCTCCTCGGATTGTCCCATTTCTTACACCAATTCCATCGATTGGTTCTTCAAATGGCTCAACTAGCCTCAAAAGTAAATTTATCAAAACAGTTGGCAGTTTTCATCACCAGTATTCTTTACAACCAATTTTTTTTCCTGAAATTTAAACCAGTTTGAAGTCTTAGAAAACAGTCAGAAAACAGTCCAGACCATAACAAAATATATAAAGTTCAACATGGTCTGAAAAATATATTGCAGATATTTTATGAGCCATTTTAAATCATTTATCACATATTGGACACCAAAACGTATCTTAAATGTCTCTGAAATGTGGCACTTTGCACCGTGAATATTAACATTTCACATCATTCTATAAAACATAACTCACTAAATAAAAATAACGAAAAAAATATATATTTAAAACTATATTTTTTAAGGAAAATCAATATTTTAATTGTATGTAAATATAATTTAAATGCTTATACTAATAAGATAATAATGATAATTTAAGTTAAAAATTAAGTATTTCAGGTGCAAACTAATGTTAAAAGAATAAAATTAAAAGTTAAACAATATCTTGAGAAAAATAAATCTTGATGAAATGTACCTGATTTTTAACACTAAAAAAAAAGATTTTCTTTTTATACAGCACCAGGAAGACATGACAAGTCAGTGCAAATTATGTCACTATGTATTTCTAATGTGTACCTTAATAAAATAATAATAATTTATGTTAAAATGCTAGTATTTTAGGTGCAGACCATCAATTATAAATATAGAAAAATAAAGATGTAAAAAATTAGAATTTTGAAAAATATATTCTTTAGGAAACTTATAAAGAAATATTTGAGTTTGTGCAAATTATGTCAATGTAATTTTAATGAGTACATTAATAAAAAAAAATAGTAATACGTTTTTTTTTTTAAAGGGGAAAAAACAAATAATTTTTTTTTTTTTCGGAACGTGGCAGATTTTTAACATTAGTCAAAATCTAAATATCATTTTACATAAAGTAGCATTTGATGCCAGTGCAAATTATGTCACTCTAATTAAAATTTGTACATTTATAAAACAATAATAATTTAATTCAAATGTTAGTATTTCAGGTGTTTAGTTGACTAATGGGCCACGTCCCTCGTTTTAATCACAAATGTCAATAGTTTTAATTGCCATTAATTGACGCTGGTGTCATTAAAATAATCTAAAGAGTTTTTAAAGAGACTGCCACACACAATTGGGTAAGTCACTGGTTCAGCCCATTACTTTCTGGTTCCTTCAGTAATGTCACAGCTGAACACACTCTGGTTTCCACTGGTGCATTACTTTACATCTAGCCGAGTGTCCACTGGTGTGTTACGTACAGTCGAATGGCCGCCGGCCCGCCTGGTACAACCTCCACGGAAAAGAGTTTTCATTGTGTGCTGTGGCTCATCACATGCCTGGGATCAGGGGGTCTGAGCGGGGTCACAGCGGGAGCACCGGGCTGCTGGAGGGGTCATAGAAAGTGTGAAAGACTGTCACCAAGTGTCCTTCTTAAAGACTTTACGGTCACAATCCTGCATTTCACTCTGCATTATGGGCATTACGGAGGGTTATATCACATTAATGCTCCCCCGCATTGCAGCTCAGATCAGTGCAGCTTTGTTGCATCACAGTGATTAAAAACAGAGTGATAACTACACAAGGAGCAGAATCATAAACAAACAAATATCATCTTTATGCCGACTTTGACTTGGATCACGCTGCGACGGGGCTTAGCTGATTTATTGTATAGACACATATGGATGGTGGTGGATCTGTACGCTGGGTCTTGATCTGGCTTAACCTTTCTACCTCTAGCCCAGTTCGCTCTCTTTGCAGCTGTTTGGATTCGCGGCGCAGGCCTCCGATTGGCTGACCTCTGCCCGACTGGCCTGTGTGTTCATGCATGCCAGGCCCGATCATCTCTCCCTGACCTTGAATTTACCCCGCCCTGCATACATTTACCTCTCATCCCCTCAGTTTTATCCCTCACCTAGTGTCTAAATATATATTTTCCTATTTATGTCCCTTTATATATTTATACATTTTTATTATTATTTTAAATAAATAATTTCATTTTTTTTAAAACTTCCTTTAAACTTTTAATTTGTTATTTTTTTAAATAATTTATTTATTTTCCTTAATTCCTATGGAGGGCTAAAGCTGCCAAAATAATAAATATTTTTATCATAAAAAATAAATGACTATGTTAGTAAAAAACAACATTTAATGTAGGTATTAATTATTTAATAAAATGTGACATAATATAAATGCCCTTTTTGTTTATTTGCCTTGCATTAATTCCTGTAAATATTTATTTTCCTATTTAGTTCCCTTTATATTATTTAAATGTACATTTTTTTTTTTTACTGACTTTATTTTTTCCATTTTTTATTATTTTTATTTATTTAGTTTCCCTTTTCTTTTTTTATTGGATTATTTTATTTCTTTCAGACACAATTTACATGTAGAATTAACTAAATCGGCAGCTGACTTAACTGTACATGACCTGGCTGGTGATCATGTATTTTTCTTAAAAAGTATAATACCATTAAAATACCAAAACCAACAATCAGCTGAAGTCTAATATATCTTATTCCCTGTGTGTCATAGAGCTCAATGGTCCAAAAACCATTAAAAACACATCAGTAAACATGGGCAGCGTAGTTTATTTTGAATCAATCTTGCAAACGCTGTTCAGCTGTTGTAAATATTTACTTGAGCACCCAAAAAGTCCCAGAAAAATGCAATATTTACTCCTGTTTTAGAGACATTTGTTAAAGACTACAGTGCCCACCTGCTCAGTAAATTACCGAGCCTTAAAGGTACACTGGGATTGCAGGATTTGTCACTTACTGTTTGTAAACACAACATTCAAACTTGGCCCCTCCCTGCTGGCTCAACAGGAGTTATTCTGGTGCATCGCTCGGCTACTTTTGCAGCTTTGTGCCCATGGGGGTGACACCCATAAACGTTCCAAACACAACAAAATGACAAGATAAGAGATAATACAGTGAGAGCGCAGCGTCTCTGCAGAAACAAAGTGATGATTCAGTGGGATTATCTTTGTATGAGCTGATAAATTGTTTTTTTCCTGCATAGTAATCTCTAAAAATAAAATCCATTGAAAGGCGAGTAAATGCAGCGTTGTGCATGAACGCGTGTATATTAAACATGCTTTCTGGTGAACTGAACGTAACATTTTGCAGCATTTTGCATGTGAGAACATTTCGTGGCATGCAAGTGTGTCAAAGTTTGTTCCCAGACGAGTCGTGTTGTCCTCCCATAGTTTCCTCGTGTTACGGTTTAAGAGCGACCCTGTTAACTGTTGACTCAACTGAATCATGGCTGCTCGTCATGTCGGCAGCTGTTGAAACTGAACTTGTAAAAGCTTTCAATTCTAGGTTAATCAATATGAAATACATAAACGTTTGTGTTTGCCATCAATGCCAACCGAGGGCGCTTTGGGCTGAAAGTCACCAGTTAACATGGGCACACACATAACTTTTTGATTGATTTTTATACAAATTCTAGTCAGAAAGTCTGCAGCCACTTTGGCCATGAATTTGAAATGACACATGGAGTTGAAGCATTTAAAAAAAGTCCCAAAAGAAATTAACTTGTTCACAACACTGACTAAATGAAACGTATCTTTAGCTTGATTAAAAAGTACAGATTTATCTGGGTTTGGGGAAAAAAAGGGCTGTAAAAATGGTTTAATGTGGGAAAGTTGCATATTATTTCTTTAAAAGGCAGCTGTCTCCTCATAATAAAGACTTAATTTATCCAGCAGTGGGGAAATTCAGTCGTCACAACAACTTCAGATACAGAAGTAACTTTATACTTCTACTCCACTACATTTTGAGGCAAATATTGTAGTTTTACTCCACTACATTTAGCTGCCAGCTTTAGTTACTTTTCAGGTCGAGATTTAGCATTAAAAAAAACCCCATAAAAACATGTTACATTTAAAGTGATTATACCTTTTTTTTACCTCATAAAAGTATATTAAGTAGCCCTATCTGCATCAAAACAAATAACATAATAATATTTTTAGAATATATAAAACAATCTGAGTGGGTCCATTCTGCATAACGAGTACTTTTCCTTTTGATACTTTAAGTACATTTTGATGCTGATACTTTTGTACTTTTACGTCACTAAGTTTTGAATGCAGGACTTTTACTTGTAGTGGAGTAATGTCACAGTGTGGTATTAGTACTTTGAATACTTTATCCACCACTGGAATTATACATAAAGTACTTACATGACATAAATATCTGCATGGCTGCTGTATATCTGTGGATATAGTATTAAATTATGAAGCGGTACAGAAAAATGTAACATGTAACACAGAGGCAGTTGGAGATGTACCTGACCTTGAAAACGCAACGATATGAACATGAGTAAATAATTTAAATATGTTTTTGTCACATCTGTTCTTCCACTAGTCTTGGTTTTGCCGCGTCCTAACCTCCTGGCCCCGGTAGGCCAGAGTGCGGCGGGGCGGGGTGCAAAGGGCGAGGCCGGGGCAAATGCAGGTCACGGCAGATCCAGATCTCCCTTGGTAATCTCTGCCCCAGCTCTGAACCCTGGATCCCATTAAAAAGGATTTACATCCAATAGTGTAGATGTACCAAAGGCAGCTTTGCTTTCTTCTCTTCTCATCATTTCCCCCCTCTAATAAAATCCCTGTAAAACACCAGCAAGCGATTTTTTTTTTCTTTTTTCCTTTTCCTCCTTCCACCCGGCTGTGGACAGGAGGGCTGCGATGTGAACAGAAGACTGAGCCGCACCCTCGGCGCGGGGATAAAGGAGAGGGATTGGTCGGGAGTTTCATCTGGAGTGAAAGCTTTTAAAGGGATGTGGGTGCTTGGCAGGCGGTGGCGCATGAGTAAAATACAGAGAGAGATTTTAGAGCGAAGCAGTGTGTGAGCTAACGAGGAAGAAATATAGAAGCAGCAGATCATTTCTGCTGCTTATCCCACCCGCCCTCCATCTCCCCTCTTATCTGCTCCGTCCCTCCCTCTGGGCCTCCGCAATACGTCACCCGTCTGTCCGTCCGGCCGGAGGGATCCCTCCTCACTGCTACATTTACATCCTCCCAGGACAGAGATCTCCTAAAGTAACTAAGTACATTTACTCATAGGGCTGCAAATCACGGTACGATATTATAACGACAACCATATATTATTAGCTGATGTCATAAAAATGGCAAAAATATATTATTTTTATTACAATAAATTCATGAATTTCAAAATTAAAAATTCTATAAAAATGTAATTAAAAATTACATTTAAATTAAAAATGTAATTAAATTAAAACATACTTTTTTTAACTGACAAGTTGATCATAATGATATAATCCATATAAACATTTTTAAAATTACAAGGATTTTTATAGATTTTTTTAAGCATTTTAAATAACAAGAACAACCAAGTAATAACAAAAAATAACAATACAACAAAAGGGGGACATTTATTATTATTATTGTTATTGTTATTATTATTATTATTATTATTATTATTATTATTAATAATAATAATAATAATAATAATAAATATTATTATTATTATTAATAATAATAATAATAATAATAATAATACATTACATTTAAAAAAAAAAGGAAAAACACAAAAGAACCACCATCTATTGGTTTTTATTTATTTATTTAAAATAGGAAAAATGCAGGATTTTTACCTGAAGTGGTTTTATTTTTACCCATTTAAAGTATCTGACTACTTCCTCCACCACCTTTTATAAAGCATTCTGAGGCAAATGTGTGATTTTTGAGATATTAGTGTAAATAAATGAAACTGGACAGTGAGACTTGTTGGCGTCAGTGTTCCTCTCTGAGCTGCTGGATCCTCTCCGATCTCATTATTTGTGTCGTGGTCAGCAGCTGAAACTATGCTCTCACTTACTGCCTGTTGAGCCTTTAGAGAGCAGTGATACTATAGTTACCGGCAGCCGGCCCGATTACCTCCAAACACAATCAAGGCTATGTTTGGCTTATAACTTGTGCCACCCAATTAGCCGAGCTCCTCGTCCTTCTGCTGTTTTAAAAGATAAACTGGCACCAGCTGCACGAAGGTGTTGTGTTAACACGCCACCAGAGGAGAAGAAGCAGTGGTTCAGTTTGTGTGGCACAAAGGAAAGTTACTAAGTGCAAAAGTTACAAACAAAATCACTTTATAAAGTATGAATACTTAACCCTGTGAACCCCAACAGGCCATTTCAGGGCGTTTATTGCTCTTTTTCCATTTTACTCACTGTGGCCTTGTATCACTGCAGCTCTATGGAATCAGCATAATCATGACTAGAAGTGGAATCAACTCAAAAATGTCTTTTGTGAAGAGTAACACAATTATAATGACATGAATCATTAAAAAAAAAAAGAAACGCAAGTTGAATTTCTCTGATATTTCTTTTTTTTTATTGGAATAAAATTAAATTTATACATAGCACACTTTTTCAAGTGCCCACAAGTGTCATGAATATTGTAAAAGAAATTGTGTCTCCACATGCTAAATATACTGAACTATTTACATTTTACAACCTCTCCTGTCCTCTCCTCTCAGCTCTGTGTAAACAGGTTTTCAGTGAAAATTTGTCACGTGACCGTTCATCTCAGCAGAATCAATCATGGCTTCACAGTGTTGCTGAGGAGCAGAATTTAATGATTTTTATCTTTATTATGGGAGATGTTTTAAATGAGACATGTAGAATAAATTGATTCTGACAGAAATATCACAGTTTTAAGCTTCGTTTTGGTCACTTTTTCTAACAAACATTTGTAACCTGTAATCCATTCAAGGACTGCCGGAGGGTTCATATTCTGAGGATAATTTCTTTCTTTTCTATGATAAATGGCGAAGCTTTAGCAGTCGTTGAAAGAAAACACACTTTTGAAGTGGTGGGTGGGGTTTTTCTTTTCATTGATTTTTTTTACAGTGTACAAAAGAGACAAGAAAAGTAGTTTAAAACTAGTGAGTGGTGTAATACCAGTGTGTGTTGTGAGGTGCAACGAGCTGCAAAAGTCTTTTCCCAGAAGTCAGTGTTTTGTTGCTCAAGTCTTACTGTAATTTAAGAGCATTAAAGGCTGAGATGAAACTGTAAGAACTAACTCACCGTGCGTTTTAGGATCGTTTGAGTTAAGATGCTATTTGAAGTCTGTAGCATCTACCTTTTGAGAAACCTCATTTTTTTTCCAATTTCAACCCAAAATTGTTGTTTGAAACCCACACAGTGAGAGAGCAGAGGGTCTTACAGATAAATGGGATCATGTGAGAGGTTTCGCTCACTGAAATGTGTGTGTGTGTGTGTGTGTGTGTGTGTGTGTGTGTGTGTGTGTGTGTGTGTGTGTGTGTGTGTGTGTGTGTGTGTGTGTGTGTGTGTGTGTGTGTGTGTGTGTGTGTGTGTGTGTGTGTGTGTGTGTGTGTGTGTGTGTGTGTGTGTGTGTGTGTGAGTGAGACTGTCGCATGTTCAGCCCACATGTGACCTCTGCGTGTGTATGTGCTCACACAAGCCTTGCTCTATACATTGTTCCTTTACTTGCTTTCCTGTGCAGTCAAGAAAAGATTATGAAACTTTTTTTATGAAATCAAGCCTCTGACCCTTTGCAGGCTTTACACCTTTCTGCTGCTGCAGGAGTTTCCTCTTAAGTCGTCTGCTTCCAATCCCCACTGATCAGGATTAGATTGTCTGTCGTGTGCATAAATAACTTTCAATGTAGTGTCGGGTCAACATATACAGGGTGCAGGTGAGGATGAGTGGGAAAGAGAGGAGGGATAAACATGTTTGTTGCATTGTGCAATTTGTAATCCTAATTGGTTGATTTCTAATTATCCTTTGAAATGTTTGTTTTCTTTAAATTGTCACCAAATATAGAGCATTTATCATAGAAATAAAGAGGCATTATTGTTGAAATATAAACATTCAGACAGTCCTTGAACGGATCATCAGTGACAATAGTTTATCTTAGAAAAAGTGACCAAAACGAAGCTTAAAATTGGGATATTTCTGTCAAAATCAAGTTATTCTAAATTTCTCAAAAGTAAAGCGTTTGTAATAACTAGATCCTGTTAAAAACATTAAATTCTGCTCCTCAGAGACACTGTGAAGCCATGATTGATTCTGCTGAGACGAACGGTCACGTGACAAATATTCACTGACAATCTGTTTACACAGAGCTGAGAGGAGAGGACAGGAGAGGCTGTAAACATGTAAATAGTTCAATATGTATACCACGTGGAGACACAACTTTTTTCCCCAATATTCTTGAGACTTGTGCCCAGTCGTAAAAGTGCTGTATATATAAATTACATTTTATTCCATTTTAATAAAAAATAATTTACCAGAGAAATCCAGTTTTTTTCATTTTTTGTCATTTATGTCATTAGTTGTATAACTGTGATGTAATTGTCTATCACAATATCTCTATACATGATTCCATCCTGATATAATCCCATTAAAAGATGATTATTAACTTATCGCCCCGCCCTAACAAGACCGTACCAATATTTGATCTAATTCCTCCTACAGACAAGTTGAAATTATTGCAGTATAACCCTGCAGCCTGCTCGCCTGGCAGCAAGGCACCCTGCGGTGAAACTCGGTCAGGATCGTATACATTTTTCATGTGTGTGATTCCTCTCAGAGGTTCCTCTCCGTGCAACGATCTGCTGTGACCCCAACGTGCCCTCCAATCAGCATCCCACCCAGCCCTGACTTTTCCACACGCTATACATTAAAGCGATGCAGCGCTGCGCATCAATTAAACACGGCGAAACAAGGACAGGCAGAGTTCACCGAGCTTCTCTCAATCTGATGGCGTGATGAAGAAACTCTGCTGACGTCGGTGCAGATTCTGACTCTTTTTGTAATTAAATTATAATTTTTCCTATTGTGCAGAAAATGTTGATTTGTGGTGCATTTGCATCTACTTATTTCTTACTCCAACATACTACTTTATTTTCGAAGACTCTATTTCTTTCTATTTTCTCTGTCGTGACTGAAAGCAAAGCTCCGATATCTCTTTTGCAGAAAATGCTGATTTATGGTGCATTTGCATACTCCCTTCTACTACACTACAGGCAAAAAGTTTGCAAGCAATCTTTTCACAATGGCCTTCTTAAAAACCAGTATGGATACTTTGGATTTTTGGATGTGTTTACTGCATGATCATACTTTACCTTTATTGAATTGGACCATTTTCCTCAATTTACCTTTTGGTGTAGATTGATGTTACCAGACCATTGCTGAATAAATGTTAACAAAAGACAAGAAATGAAACTATGGTCTTTTTTGTACAAATTTGATATTGCTTCCAAACTTTTGGCCTGTAGTGTACATACTACTATATTTTCAAAGACTACATTTCTTTTCTATTTTCTCTGTTGTGACTGATAGCAAAGCTCTGATATCTCTGTCCGTCCCTGCATCAGAGCCTTGAAGTGTGAGAGGAGCTAAAGTGCACAGGACCATCTATGATCAAATGTGCAGAAACAAACAACAGATTTGATCCAGTGGCTGGCGCCAGGGGATTACAGCATCTCTGCTTGTTCTGCACGGATTTCTGCATGTATGACTGTTTGCTGCTGAGGTGTTGCGTGCTCTCACCGCTCGCAACCGTGAGCTCCCGGAGCATGCCACGGCTCGTAGATATATGCATCGAGTCAGAGGTCACAGAGAAGT
Source organism: Centropristis striata (assembly GCF_030273125.1). Taxonomy (NCBI): domain Eukaryota; kingdom Metazoa; phylum Chordata; class Actinopteri; order Perciformes; family Serranidae; genus Centropristis; species Centropristis striata. The sequence continues at coordinate 9,231,339 of NC_081533.1, forward strand.
CACCCACACGTGCGTTCAGCCTGTAAACTGTCAAATTCTGGTCGTGTAAAGGGGATAATGTCAGGGAGAGTTCGTGTTAGTAGGTGAAACGTCAGTGATCTGCGCACGTTATGATGTCAAAAAGAGGAAAACAGTGTGAATAGTTCATGAGATGTGAATCAGTTTTAGCATTAGAAGTGCAGCACAAAGACAAAATAAGTTTAGAATTAAGAAACTGGAGTAAAATCAGAAGGATTTTGTTATTTTTATTATGTAAAGAATCTAAAACTTCCTGTTTTGAGTCACTGTACTTCTAAATTTAAAGCTCAAAGTTCAGCTTACACAGATTTAAATAAACTAGTTCACGTTCATCGTTCACAATTTTGATAGTTGAACTAAGTCCAAAAATCAACTACACAAAGTTACAAAGATAATAAATTGCTGGTTTACCGCAAAACATGCTCTACATTGTTTTTGTGGTTGTGAATTGATGTTGTGTTTGAAATAAATGGGAAAGTGAGCTAATGATTGGACTTTAAACTTTTTTTTTTACTTACTCCACATTAACATACAGGTGCATCTCAATAAATTAGAATATCATAGAAAAGTTATTTTATGTCAGTAATTCAATAAAAAAAATGGAAATAACACATGATATGGATCCATTACACGCAGAATGAAACATTTCATGTCTACATTTATTTAATTTCTTCTAATTATAATGATTATGGCTTACATTTAATGAAGACCTAAAATTCAGTGTCTCAAAAAGTTTGAACATTACAAAATACCAACTTTATAAGTATGTTTAAAATGGAAATGTTGGCCTCTGAAAAGTATGTCCATCTATATGACTCAATACTTGGTTGGGGCTATTTGACTTGAACTACTGGAAATGGACTTTTCTGTCATATTCTAATTTATTGAGATGCACCTGTAGTCTTATCAACACATCATAGCAGCACAAAAATTAGCAATGAAATTAATGTTGAGCAGAATTAGGTTCAGAGTATTGGTCTGGCCCCCGGCAACTGAGATGAGATACTGTGGCCAAGGGGCCACAGTATCTCATGTGGCCCCTTGGGGAACTTAATTACCCTCCCCGGTCTATACTAACCCTAACCCTTTTGGTAAAAATCCTGCATACTAAACCTTTAACTGTAGCCAAAGTTAGGCACACTCAGTTCAGTTCACCTTTCACAAACAACAATCAACGCTCTAGTTTCTCTCACTTTAGTATGTTTGTGCACGATACTGTCCAATATCTTTCCCTTTATACCACACAGACTACCTCTCATGAATTATGAAAAAACCCAACAAACACCCCTCCTTCAAGAGATGGAAACATGAGGTGTGTCCCTCAAAGGAAATTAGACACGAGTGTGGTCTCTGAAGAAACTGACTCAATATGTTTTCTCAATATGGCTTGTTGCTCCTGTGACTAATGTTCATGCATTGGATCCCTTTATTTCCTTTTTGTGCACCTAATCTTCTCCAAACTTCTTTCTCATTCTTCATCTTCTTCAAAACTATGATATATATTTCCCATTGAAAATAATGAGGAATCAATGTGAAAGAGGATTACCTCACTTTGTGGCTGTGCCAAGTTGTTACACTTTAACATAGAAAAATTATTAAAAGCTTCATCGGGTCACAAGACTTGGGACTTTATTGGGCCAAATGGGCATTTTGTTGGAAAATGCAGTTTATGTTTTCTGCTTTATATCAGAACTCCAGCACACTTTCTGTCAATTTCTGTTGAAGTTTTCTAGTAATTTGATCAATGTTGGTTGCTTCCTGTGTGTGCTCCAGCTCCCAGAGTGGTGTACAGTCTGTACAAGTCCAGTATGTTTGCCCTTGTGTGTTTGCCTTTATAGAAACTCCTTAAATCAAAGAAATCTCTCTTCCTTGTTGCAGGTCAAGGTGTGGTTCCAAAACCGTCGGACCAAACAGAAGAAGGACACCACCAAGGATTCAGACAAACGCTCCTCCTCCTCAAACGAGTCGTTGGCCACCTGCAACATCCTGCGCCTCCTGGAGCAGGGCCGGCTCCTCTCAGGCCCCGCCCCGCCCCCTAACTCCCTCCTGGGGCCGCCGCATCCAGCCAACGGCTCTCTGCTGAGCAGCCCGGGCGGCGGCTCCTCCAACTCCCCGGGGATCAGCAGCAGCACTCCTCCCAACTCCCTACCCGGGGGGACTTTCGGGCTGTCGCTGCCGTCGCTGGGCGGCACCCCACCCTCACCGCGGCTGGGCGTCCCGCCACCGCACTCCCTCTGCTTCTCCATGCCGCTGCTGGGGGGCGCTCACCACGAACTGACGTCCGCCTACGGCTGCGGCTCCTCAGCTTTCGAGCCGTACATGCGACTGGACAGGAAGGAGGCAGATCTGGGAGGGAAGAAGACAGTTTCTTAAACACAGGTCCCTCTTTAAAGGACGCCGGGGGGCGTGTGTTTGTTCAATCTTGCAGTCGTTCACCCTGCTGCCTGTTTGACACTCGAGCTTCAGCAGACGGAGGAGAGAGAGCAACCTGGATCAGGAGAAATGTAAAAAAAAAAAAAAACGAAGGTTCCTCATGGCTCCATTTTGTGCCGCAGCTGACTGACACAAAATGGTGAAAAGGACGAGACTTGACGGAGGAAAAAAAAGAAAAAAACTTGTGAATTTTTGCAGAAATGCCCTGTGTGTGTATGTTGCGTGAACAGACAGATGTTTTTATCTCCACTCTCTTCGCAGTGGTTTTCAAGTGACTCTTCACTTTTTGTCCAGTGAGTTTGTTTGTGTGTGTGTGTTTTTCTCTCTATACAGGCCTTCATTTACTGTTCAGGAAAAAAAAAATACTTGACATGGATAGTTCAGACTGAATCAGCGTCTGAACGAAGACGAGCGGTCGTTCAAAAAGAGCAGTTTGTACACATTTCAGTATCCAAGTGGCCATGTTTGATTTTAGTTTAATGTGCTTTCACGATAAGGAAGAAACACTGAAGAAGAAAAAAAAAAGAATCGTAGCATTTTAATATCAGTCTGTTTGGTGTCCAGCGGTAGTTTTTGTAAATTCTTTATTTGGTTGTGTTCGTGTATGATAAATATGTGGTAGGATCTAGACAAATGGTGCAAAAATCACATCATATCTAGATCCGATAGTTTAATATAAAAGAACACGAGGAGGATAGTTGGTTAGACTCTGCCAAAGCATTTATGGATGAAGCTCCGGAGGGTTCGCACACTTCCTGTGTCCTCCACTGAAAAGCCCTTTGAACTCAGATTAACTTTTACAACCTCTGATTCACAGAAACGTCTCAGAGACATTCAGAGAGAAGGAAGAAACTTGTAGCCCGGTTTATGGACAGTTTCTTTAATTTACAGAACCAAGTTTGTGCAGACTCAATCCAGATTCACAGCTTTCTGTTTCACGTCTTGTTCATCAGTGTGGTTGGGCTAGAGCTGCAGCAACATGAAGGCCTTTTCACACCGAGTGCAAAGTGTGTAGTTCACTTGTAAATGTGTATTAAAACCTGTATTTACATGTTGGATGGGGACAGGTACGGAGGCTCTGAGGGGTCAAACAACTCTTTAAAAAGTGTTTGCAACAAAAAAAAAACAAAGCAGGAACCCAAATCTGTTGCAGAAACAACAGGAGAAAGTTTCAAAGTTGTGAACGTGTTTGACACAACGTGAGATCATATTTATTTTTTTAAACATGCAAAAATTAAGGTAAAAAACAAACATTCTAACTTGGTGTGAAAAGGGCTTTAGTCTGCAACAATTTTGATAATCTAATTTTTTTTTTTTAGATCTAATTTGTCTTTTGTTCCGTTTATTTACAGATTCAAATTCGTGACAATTTGCTGTTTACTTTTTTATCATTATTATTATTATTTTTTAAATATATATATATAACAGTAAATCACCACAGGCTCTGGGAAATTGTGAAAGCCATTTTTTCACAGTTTCAATTTATTTTTTTCATTTCATTTCATTTTTTTACACTGGCATATTAGGGTTAATGGGGAATAAAATAAAAATAAATAAATAAATAAAGCTGGCAGAGAGCGGTCATATTCTGAGAAAAAAAATCCAGGATTAATCCTAAAATTGTGATTTTTTTTCCTCTTGTAAATTTCACACTTGTTCTTAACTTGTAAATCTACAACTTTATGAATCTCTGTAATTCTCACTTTTTCTCAGAATATTACCCTTCTCCCCAGCTTCAAATTTATTATTATTATTATTTTTACCTACAATTTACACTATGATACAAAACGACGATGTGATAATGAAAATAATGGTTGGCTGCAGCTCTGATCACACACACACTTTATTCTTTTTTAAGGTCTGTTTCATCAGGTGATATCCATGATCACAACAAATCTGCTCTGAAATTTCACACAGGAAACTTTCACTGTGTGCACATGCTGAGGACACAGCATCACGTGTGGAAAAAATTACTTTTTGATATTTTTCTTTAAATTTGTTGAAGTTTCCCCTCTGTAAAGTTTTAGGCCCTTTCAGTTTCCTCGCCCTCCTGTTCAGCCCGTCTCAAACAAGAACATTTCCTCAACTCGCCCCTCATCGAAAGCACTTTATGTTTGTAGGTTTTTATACATCCTTCTGTATCCGTCCCATATTAGCTCCTTATTATTGAGAAAAGACTGAAAAACCTCCCAGCTTTAGTGAAAACAGGACCTGAAATGGGCCTGGCACTTCTGATTTTTATTTTAAAAAATTATAAAAAGATGATATTTATACCAAAATAGACTATACAACCTGATTTGTTGGGAGAAACCAAGCAATTTCATGCAAAATCTGACATTTAGGACCTTAAATGGAACAATCCATTGGTTGATGACCACATTTTTTGCCATTCTGAGGATCCAACTGTGAGACGTGCAATGATCATATGATGTCATACAACTGCTCAATCAGGGTCCAAGCTCCTTTTTTCGTCCAGTTAGAATAAATACATGTAATTAATGCAAGAATACACCTCAGCAATCCCCAAATAAAGTGCATTTTAATCAGTCGTTTTGAGCCTAAATTGAATTCAGCTCACTAAAGTATTATAAATAAGCTGATATTTATAGCAAAACAGACTATATAACCTGATGTATTGGGAGAAACAAAGTGATTCCATGCAAAATTTGACATTGAGGACCTCAAATCGAACAATCTGTTGTCGCATAACCACATTTTTTGCCATTGTGACAGTGAGATTGGGCAGTAAAATCAGTTGAATAACTGATTATTTCGGGGTAAATCCCACTATAAACATAACAAATATATCCAAAACACATGCAATGATCATATGATCATCTCATCAGGGTCCAAGCACCTTTTTTGGTCCAATTAGAAATAATACATATAATTAATGCAAGAAAACCCCACAGTAATTCCCCAATTAACTGCAGATTTTCTTCAGCGTTCTTCGTTTTGAGCCTAAATTGAATTCAGCTCACTTTGAAACGCAAATTTTTATCAAAAGTATTATAAATAAGCTGATATGTATACCAAAATAGACTATATGACCTGATTTATTGGGAGAAATCAAGCAATTTCATGTAAAATCTGACATTAAGGACCTTAAATGGAACAATCTGTTGTTGCATAACCACATGTTTTGCCATCGTGACCAACATGCAACTGCTCAATCAGGGTCCCAGCACCTTTTTTGGTCCAATTAGAAATAATACATATAATTAATGCAAGAAAACCCCTCAGCAATTCCCAAATTAAGTGCAGCTTTTCATCGTTTTGAGCCTAGATTGAATTCTGGCCACTTTGAGGCACATTTCGTATGTTAAATTGTTGCACGAGAGGCCGGTGGAGGAAAGAAAAATAATCAGCTGTAGTATGTCCAGGTTTTTCTTATAGTCCAAAGAAATTCAAAGGAGAACCTGCAATTCCCGACACTCTGCCCTCAATTTGTGTGTGTCAGAGGAGTCCTCGCCCCTTTTCACGACTTGTGTTTCTCGTCTGTTTTGCTGCTTGTCATTTTCACCTCTTATTTCCCCCACGTATCTATTCATCAAAAAAAAAATTGTACACTCTCGTGACACCAATTTACAACCGGGCTCGTGGCTGCGTCTCGGCTGCAGATAAATGCACGGAGAGGCTCTGACCTCAGCCTATGAAAACGTCCCGTCTGGCGACTCTCAGGGCCTTTTTGCACCCGTGTAGCATCTGCTGGTTGCAGGTGATTTGTTGTTGTTGTGTCCGGGCCCGTGTTATCCACTTGCGGCTCTTTGCAGCGCTGCACCTGTGCTGTTGTTGAACACTGTATTATTTTCTATAAGCACCATCCATAATTCACACGCTGCGGCATCAAATATTCAGCAGAGAGATGGAGCTGAGAGGTCAGGAGGTTTTCTTCTCATGTAAGGCTGGTGTACCCTTTCACAACCCCGCTTTTTTTCTCTTTACTCGCAAGAGGTTTGTCGATTTGCTTCAGTGCTGACATCCAGCTGTGCAGTAAGCAAAACAGTCACAGTCCCCTTTCTTTTTGCTGGTTTATTATAATTTTTGATTGCATGATTTACAGCTGCGCGAGACGGTAGATAAGCTCTCTGAATTGATCCCGTTTTCAGTTATTTGTCAGCCAATATGACAGAAAAGGGAAGATCAGACATTTATGAAAACTGTTTGGTTTTTTTGGTTTGGTGGTTTAAAAAAATAAATCTTCTCGCACTCCAGCCCAGCCGGCAGAATAAATGTTGGTATTGTGCGTTTCTGCAAACCACAGATCAACTAAAATTATTTTCTTCTCTTTCTCTACTATGGTGGTTGTAAAGCTTTAGAGAGAAAAAAAACTGAGTTAAACAAGTTGTAAAGATTTTGATCCCAAACAAATCTACTTGGTTAAATTTAGGAAACAGAACTTGATGGTTAAGGTTAGGAAAAAAAATCAGGGTTTTGGGTTAAAATAACTTTTATTAAATATACTGGGATTCGTAGGTATCCAACAAAGCAACTCACTAGTTGTGTTTCCATCAATGAATTTCTCTGCACATTTTGAAGATTCGCATGAGAAAAGCTTGACAGAAACAACAAAATTCCATAAAACTTTTGAAAATGCGCAGTTTTGATGCTCATTTGAGCTGGTTTTTGTCTTTTTTCGGAGAATTGTTATAACGCTAAACAGGAGATGGAAACATGATTCTGAGCCGACATGAAAGAATAATCATAAGTTGCTCAATTGAATCAAATTCCTGAAGACTTCTCTCCATTTTCTCAAGTGGGTTGCCAAAATTGTCCGATTCGCAACCCCTTTTTTGTTTTCTCTCCTCTTCTTCTACTGTTTACTAACGGATTAGCCACTGCCACCTTCTGACCAAAGTTCATTAATGCAGCTTTGTTTATTTACTGTAAACCGCTTGATGGAAACGTCCAGAATTTGTATTTTCTTAAATGCAACGTTTCAAAATTTTTGCGTCAAATTTGCTTCGGCTTTAATCGAAACACAGCTGTTTATAAAAAGCCATGTAGGTGGGCTCTAAGGCAGCTGGTGGGTGTGGTGGATGGATAAAACCAAGACACCCGTTGTTGGAAGTTATGTCTGAAAATCGAGGGTTTTTTGAGCCTAACAGTGTTCTATTTTCCTAACCATAAGGATGTAGTTTTGGGGTCAAAAAAGAGCCTTTTTAGAGCATTAAAAACGTGAGTAGTGAGGTTTAAAACTACAGCAGTACAACAGCGGTTGTAACAACCGCTTTACAGTATTAACGGGTTTGAAACAGCAGCAACGACACACACACACTGTCTCCTTCAGTGTCTGTTTGACCTTTCCAGCTACCCTGACACCAGTGCAACAACTAAAGGTCGCTGAAAATTAATTAACCTGTGGTTTTGCAAAAAAAAAAGGTACAATGCCTACATCGTATTCTGCCAACTGGGCTGCACACGGCCTCCATCCTCTGTCACTGTCCGGTGGTATTTTGTAATGTAAATCTGCAGTTACTGTATTGTTCGCTCGGCTCCGAGCTGCAGCTTGAGGCCGAGAGCTTCTCTTCAACAGAAAGAAGCTTTGCAAAGCCTTGTATCTGTTTAAACAAAGCCTTTTGTTTTGTTTTTATTTTATTTTCTTCTTTCAGTTTCTTCTCACTGTTGCTTTTGTTCATGCGCAATCTGTGACATCTTGCACTTGTTTAGGTTTCCCGTCATCTCAGGAGCGTTTCGGAGCCGTGCAGCGTGCAGAGCTTTACTGAAGTCCTTTGAGATTGTGTGGAAATATTCTTTTATTTTGAAAAATGCTTTGGTTTTATTTTAACTTTATGCACAGCCAAGGTCTCGCAGAAGGCCATAACTTCTTTTCTTTAAGCAGTAAACGTTTCTTAATGTCAAGCTAATGGCACCAGCTACTACTTATGATGAACAAACTCTATGTACATAGATATAAATTTATATATGAATATATATAAATGGGTCTTTGCACAAGTTATCTCCATGTCCGCTCTGTGTGATTTTAACAGGAAAAACAAAAATGCGACGGAAGATTCAGAAAGAAAAAAAAGACTTTATATATGCTTTACAATTCTTTGTCTCATTAACATTTTGCACTTATTTAAAGAGGCTTACTTCTGTTTCTGGGCTGACAGAGCTGTTTTCACGCTCGGCCAGGATATTGTACAATATGTATATGTATTTTTATTCATATGCATATAAATATATGTCTATGTAATTTGCCTCCTGTGTTTTCTTCACTTTTCTGCCTGCTGCAAGGCCACAAAAACATTAAAAATGAGCTCTTTTTAAAGTAATTTCCATATTTTCTGTACATAAAGATGGTTGTTTTGAAGCTTTTAAGGGACTATTCAGTCAAAATATGAGTTTCTGTTTGTAATCAGTCAACAAAATCCACAAACATGACTGACATCTGTGTGAGCTTTTTCTATTCACACGGATTTATTAAAAACCTTGGCTTCTTTGTTCTTTCCCCGTCAGCGTGGCTCGAGCATCGAGGCAGTGGACATTTTCACCTTTTCAGGTCTCTCTGCCGAGGGCCTTAAAATACTTTTAATTCTGTTTTGGTTTGGACGGTGGCCCTCAAAGACTGAATAAGGCGCCCTTGGGACATTAATTGGATGAAAATATGAGAACATACTTCAAAAAAAGTGGAATGACTCAGGCTGTAATAAATACTTTTCATGTTAGAATGAAATATTAGTCGTAGAACACTGTTACTGAAAATATACATAAAAAGTGAGCAGAACAGAGTCTGTTCTGGGCCAGAAACAAAACTTTCTTGGCTCAATAACCCTCTGTTGTCTTTTGTCACATACCAATAAAAACTTTTTAAACCATTAAATATCCAAGTAATATCAATATCAAACACATGGTTCCAAAAAAGAAAAGTCAGGTACTAATTTGATGCCTAAAAGTGCCTTAAAGGTGATTAGTTTTTATGTTTCTGGCAGATCTGAGAAACTGAAAGACTTGATCCTGAAGGTTTTTTTTAACTCAACAAAGACATGCAGAATATTTGCCCCAACAAAATAAGTAGAAGAATTGATTAAAGAGATGCATGCATTAAATTAAAAGTACAGCAACAAAGGGCAGCAAAGCCAGATAATGCAGTATATATAGTATACTATATAGTATATATAGTAAGTATATAAATAGAGCTGGTGGAGTGCAGTCATATTCTGAGGAAAATCCAGGATTAAACCTAAAATTGTGAGTTTTTTTCTTGTAAATCTCACACTTTAATTAAAAAAAAAAATGTTTACAGCTTGTAAATTTATGACTCTAATCTCTGTAATTCTCAGAATATTACCCCACTCCCCTAAAAACAACAATATAATAAAGTACAAATAATACATAAATAGAATAAGATAAAAAAAATGAACGAACAGAGAGAAAAGTATGTAATATACTCTGTATTAATATTTAAGACAAACTGTCAGTTCTCAGGGTCAATCAAAGCGAGATAGATCAATTTCCTCTTCTAAATATTTGAAAAATGGTTGACGGATCTTGCAGAATTTTGAAATGAATTTCACAATGTAGGTTTGATTTTTTGACTGCTGTTAACATCCTAATATTGATCACTAATCCTCAGTATGTCTTCTTCTTCATGACATTTCACTGGCAAATGTTATACTTTTTCCCCCACTGCATTTATTTGATAGCTTTAGAATACAAACTCTTATCATTTATTAAATTATGATGTTTATTTAAGACTTTATTGACACCCAGCAGTGTATAATGTAATTGGAATCAGCTCCATCTTTACCAGCTACAAGGTCAAATGGATGTAAACAATAATGCATCAGTAATATAATATACATTACTTTTACTTTGGTTAATTTAAATATATTTGGAAACTAGTACTTTAGTAAAACTCTTCTTCTCGCCATCACCTCTAGGAGTCTCACATATTTTGAGTGTGTTAATATGATATTATGTTTAACTGTAGCTTTAGTTTAGGTTTAAGTTTTGGATAAACTGAATTAATTTATCTTTGTTTAAAGGGTTTGGGGCATTGAGGGCCTCTACTTTTAATGTATGTGTCTTATATAGTAAGTTTTTCTAAAATGAGGGAGTTATTAAATCTACCAATAATATTTTATTTTACTACTACTAAAACCATTACTGCTTAAGTACTCTGTAAAAAAACAATAAAAAAACAGGTATTTACACAATTATTTTACAGGGCTTTTTTCTACATTAAGTGTGAATGCTGTAAAAAAGTAAATTACTTTTATTTCAAATATTAGCCATATATTAGAAGTTGTAATCTGTAAATTAATAAAATGGAACATTATAGAGTTGTTTTACAGTATTATTCAGTTGCTTAATGGTCTTAAAATTATAGTGAATTCTATGTAAAAAAAAAATAAATAAATAGAAATACACACATCATATTGCTGATTGTAAAATTAAGGCAACTTTCTGTTTGCCTCCAGTAAAACTTAAAATTTACTGTAAAAAAAATGGTAAAAATATTAAATATTAAAATTTTAAAAACTTAAGTTATTCTACATATATATATATATATCAAATTATATCAAATCAAATACAGAATTTTTATTTTAAAATAAAATTTTAAAATAAATTATCTGTAAAATAACTTAAGGTTGTTTACTGTTATGTGGCGGTAACTTTTGCTGGCAGACTTTTTTACAATTTTTTTACAGTGTATATTTGTAAAGGTGCATGATCTCATAAAAGTATTTAGCCAATTTTACAAATTACAAAAGTACTATTCAACCTACTTTTGTGCTTTCTTAGCTTAATTTGAGAGAAATTTTGAATGAAAAACGTTTAATTTCTCACAGTTTTTCTGCACAATTCGGGTCTCCGTCTGAGCTCGTGCAGCACCTGTTGATGCCACATGTTACCTGTTAACTTGTTACATGTTACCTGCTCTGACATGCTGCCTGTTCAGCAGCTCAGCTCGCTGATTAAAACCTTACAGGTGTCATCTAACGCACGCTTTGATGACTTCCTACCAAAACTCTGCTAATGACGTATCAAATGAAAAATAATCTGCAGAGAAAGAGCGAGTACTAAGCTGTAAAAGTAACACAGTGCGTACTGTAGGCCAGACTTCAGCGAGGGGCACTTCTCCAAGCTGGGACAATTGATCCGCAGGGTGCCAATTATAGTGATTGGCACCTTTATTTGAGCGAGGAAAAGGCGAGAGGACCGGCAGAAAGGAGACCAGATGGGTGGCCTGTTTCAGAGGAGGGGAGGAGGGCAGGGAGGGCCCGGAGGAGCAGGAGGAGCTGCCCTGCTGCAGAGGAGAAACTCTGCTGGTAAACAGACTCCAAAACTCCACCGACTGGGGATTTATTGATGCTTTTATTTTGAAATCTGTCATCAGCGCCCATTGCAATCAATAAAATGTTGATTTTTGATCCGTGTGTGCAGTCGAACAGGGAGAGAAAAACAAAGATAACCAAACAGAAGATATATTATTTTAATATAAAATAAAAATAAAAATATATATTTAATATATTTTTGTTATGTATTTGAGCGTGTTTTGTAACGATTTGATATGTAACTTCATGAGAACATTCTGTGAAAGGGCAATGTAAAATATATTTACTGGTATGTTTTAAACGTATTAATACCAATAAAAATCTAATCTTTTAATCAGTGAACAGCAGCTGAAAATGCAAAAACCTTAAATTTGTCTACAGGTATTATTTTTGAAAACATTCTGGAAAAACATGCATTTTTTTATGCAGTATTTTCTGTTTGGGGTTAATAGGATAAAAATCCTACTGTAAAAATCCTACTGTAATAATTCAAAATTATAAGCACATATTTAGGCCTAATGAAAAAATGCCTCAACTGCATATTTAAATATACAATTTCAATAAAACGTGCAAAATAAAAAATATTTGTCTTAATTTAAGTAATTCAATGGGGAAGTTTCATGGCATTCAACTAAATTAAATGATTATATTCAACTTATAAAGTGTTTCTAATACAAGTGAACAGGGATGCAGGATTACAATTTGAGGGAAATTTACTGTATTATTTGAAAGATATTTCCTTGTTTGTTTGTTTTACATTAAGTCCCTATAAAATAAGGTAAATTACTTTTATTACAAATATTTTCCATAAAACGGAAGTTGAAAACTGTAAATTAACATAAATGGAGATTTTTGGTTGTCTTTTAACAGTATTATTCAATTGCTTAATTGTCTTGACTGTTGTATTACAGTGAATTCTATGTGAAAATACAAAAATATAATAACATCATATTGCTGAATGTAAAATTAAGGCAACTTTTTGTTTTTTACAGTAAAACTCAAATTTTTATGTTATAAAAATAAATAAATCGTTAAAAAAAACGGTTAAAAAAAAGTTTTTAAAAGTTATTCTACAGATATATAGATGTAAATATGGATATTTACTGTATATTATATGTATTTTGTAAGAAATTATCTGTAAAATAACGACTAGGTAGTTTTTCTGTTATTTGACTGGAAGTGTTTGGCAACTTTTGCTGCCAGACCATATTTTTTTTGGATATTCTTTTTTTAAAGGTGCACGATCTCATAAAAGAATTCGGCTAATTTTAAACTTTTATGCTTCGATATAAACAAACAAGTGAAATTAAAAGCGGATGCAGGAGGAGTTTGTGTCTGCCATGTTTGTGTCTCGTGTTGAAGCAGCAGATCAATTCCACATCAGCTAAGAAGCTGTTTGTTGTGCATCGACAAATGAACTCTCAGCTCCGTGTTGGCTCTGGTTTCTTTCTCTTAACAGCCACCGTATGTGTTTGTGTGTGAATCTGGAGGGTCCGCAGACCTTTAGGAATGCATCACTTTCCTGCCTCCCCCCCACCTTTCCTCCCCCCTGCTTCTCCTTCCTCCATCGCTCCAGCCTCCCCCCTCCTCCTCCTCCTCCTCCTCCTATAAAGCAGCTCAGCGGCCCATCAGGGGGGCCCCTCCACTAATTAGGGTCACTAATTGGGGGTTGGCCAGGGCAGAGACCCCTCCACACCTGCACGGTCATGTGACATTCAAAGAGGTGCGTAGGGTCAAGGGTCACGTAGTCGGGGGGAGAGGAGAGGGGGGGTTTGGATTAGTTTGACTGAGCAGACGAAGAGAGAGGGGTTAAAGGAGGAAAATGATGCACTGCTAGCTGCGTTTTTTGGCTATTGAGCGACCTCTGTGAGCATTAATTTCACAGATTAAAGTTCACTGGAAAAGCAGATGACGGAGCCAAAAAAAAAGAACCCAAAAAATAGCTGCAACATAGAGTGAAAGACACGATAAGAAATCCGGGCGGGGACACATTGCCCGGTCAGAGGTTAATTGCCAGGTGACCTTAAGGGCCGGACAGCTCAGCGGAGGCCCCAAGCCCGCCTGCCTCTCTCAGCTCTCGTGGACTAAGTGATGTCTGCTTGTTTTGACACGATTCACACAAGAGTCGGGCTTAAGCTCGCCGAAAAAGATTCTCGGCTGCATTCCTGTGAGAACCAAACCGAGCCGAAAAAACTCTTCCAGAGAGCGAGAGGGGGGAAATGAAGGAATGTCTTCTCTTTTTTTAATGATGCAAAAGAAAGGTTGGAAATGATAAAAGAAGGGGGAAGAAGAAGAGGGCACAACTTATTAGAGAAGGCAGCGAAATGTGTGCAAACAGGCATTTAGAGCAGATAATAGTAGGTGACCCAGCATTGTTGTGTTCTGTGGCATTGTGTCACTGCACATCATTTCTGTTTTCAATTTCTAAACCCTGAATAAATGTTGCCTCTGCATACAAAGAGGCGCCGCTGAAAACGTAAGAAGTTTAGATTGCAAATTGTATTTTTAACCTCCTGCACAATAAACTCGAGCAATGGTGTAACAGAAGGAGAGGTCTCCTCTTTGCACCTTAAGTCTCCTTTCCAATTTACACATTCCTGTTGTATTCAAGGACGCTCTCCCTTCTTCTCTTGTTTTCTCCAAGCACCCGATCGCCACATGTTTGCATCACCCCTTCACCTCTTCGTTTACAACCGTTTAGCGTGCATTCAGATGATAACTAACAAGCGGCGAGTGCATCGAGCAACATTCCGGCGCGGTTTTGTGCCGTGCCGGACAGAGCTGCAGATTCTCTTTGGCCTTGGGTATAAAGCTGCTGTTGCGGGGGCGGCCATTCCTGCGCTTATCTTCCTCGATTAGGTCAGTGGGTTTTCAGAAAGTGATTACACCTCAAGGACACAACATGGCACCTTTGTTTGTCTCCCTCAGCACAATGCTCCCAGCCTTCTAAAGCAATGATCTTTCACCATTAACCACCACAAACAGTCTTGAAGCCTTGGACTCCCCTTGAGTTAGAGGCAACTTGATGAATTCTGCTTTTTAAATCTGACATAATGCACAGCGCTAATGCACAGCAGAGTGCTTTCTCCGCTAATGAATGCAAAGGTTTTTTTGTGCAGAAACCTTCTTATATTCTATCAGCATCACATACTCCAAGACTCACTGTACCGGCTACGCATTCAAGGCGAACCGACAATAGCTAATTACATATTCAGCGACACAGAGGAGGAATATGTTATTTAGAACGACACAAGAAAAGTCCTTTTAGGAAATAACAGGTGAGGTGGTGATGAGCAGAGTGCAGCGCATGCTGAAAAATGCAGCATTTAGTCTGAAAGAAAGTGGAGAGCGAAGACACTACTTAAGACTTTGTATAAGACGATCATAACAGTAAGTGCGTACGTCCTTGTATGTTTAAATTTCTATCACTTGTTGCTACGCTGCACTCTTAAGTATCTCATTGAAAGCTTTGAGGGCACTCGTCTCTTGTGAATGAAGTTTTCTGAGGATATCTGTGTCCCTTCACTGTCTCTGTAGGCAGATATTGATCGTGCCTTGCTTTGTCTCTAAAGCAGTTTGAGTGATTGTCTTTCTCCGTCTCAATAGGGAATTTAATTTGCTCCTTTATAAACGTACTGTGTTATGCATGCTTTTAGATGTCCTGAGTCTGTGGCAGGTGAATGTGTGCTTTATGTCTTTATTAATGGTTGATTCCGGGCAGATACTTCTGAGAGTTATAATTGACCACTTGCTAAGCCCGCTAAGTGCTGTTGTTTTGTCTTTCTACAACAGTAACAGATACCACTCAACATTCATGGTCATTATTAACATGTATTCCACTACAGATGACTGAATGAGTTGGTCTCCCCAAAAAAAACGTCTCATATTTAGACCTTCCTCGGCTGCCATCTTGCTGACGTGATAGCAATGAAGCATGGCGATGCAGAGATTAAATGTTACAGTCGGAGCGGAGGGACGGGAGGTGGAACGTTTTTTACGCAAATTCAGTTTTTTACGTAGTTTCCGTTTTTTTACATAACTTCTGGGTTTTTTTTCACGTAACTTGTGTTTTTTTAACATAACTTCTGTTTTTATACGTAAATTCCGTTTTATGAATCTTCTGTTTTTTATATTACTTCCATTTTTTACGTAACTCACGTTTTTTTACGTAACTTACGTTTTTTTTTACGTAACTCCCTTTTTTAATATAACTTCCATTTTATGTGTATATTACATTTTTACGTAGCTTCCGTATTTTGTTACTTCAATTTTTTATGGAATTTAGGTTTTTTATGTACCTTCCATTCTTTATGTAACTTACGTTTCCGCTTAAACTTTCGCTTTTTACGTAACTTACGCTTTCACGTAACTTACGTATTTTAGATGACTTTTTTACGCAACTTCTGTTTATTACGTTACTTCTGTTTATTACATAACTTCCGTTTTATTATGTAATCTCTGTTTATTACGTAACCTCCGTTTATTACGTAACTTCCGTTTTTTTAACGTAACTTCTATTTTTTACGTAAGTTCCCCTTTTTACATAACTTCTGCGGCTCACGTCACCCTTGTAACTACTTCCATTCCGGCATTTCCATACATTTACTTACGGTTAAAACTGTCTTTTATTGTTCAATTATTCAATTCTTTATTTGAAAGAGGGACAGCGGGAATTAATCAACATTTACACATTTATAATTCTACAATTTCATTTAGCAGATGCTTTTATCCAAAGCGACGTACAAATGAGAGTTAATACAACACAAGCAAGGATGAAGTCATTTTTGACAATGTATATGCACCCGAGTTAGCTGAGTGGCTAATTCTTTTCAGGATACGAATAACAACAAGAAATACAGCATGTACAACAGATAAAAAAAAAACATTGTGCAAAATTTAAAAGAAAACAATATATGGCATTAAAAGACCACAAAGTTCATTGTCTCATACAGATAAAATAATAACAATCAGTGCTCACATCTTTGGGTGCCAACAAGCCATTCCTTTACACTAACTTTAAACAGGTGATATAATGCCTTTATATAATTCCCCAAGTTGTTTTCCCTTAACCTAGGTCAGTGGTTTTGTAGCCTAAATTCACTGAAACTGCAGCCTTTTTTACAACCACGAACCATACATGTATGTGCCATATCTACTGTATAACCATCCATGGTACCGTGAGCCACAAAACGCTCATATGTGTCGTCTTGGGTGGTATTGACAAACTGTCTATTTCGTTTTGATTGGAGATCTTGTTGGACTGAATACATTCACTAAAATGTACTCTGGTATCAGTTTTGGACGTGTCAGGGACAGTGTTTCCATGGCTTTTCATAACAAATGTCATTGGTTTAGTTCGACAACAAAACCACTTTGTTATGTAAAGAAAAAAAAGAGGTTTGGGCTAAAAAGAACTAGCAGTTACGTTGGTGATGTAGAACATGAAACACCTCTTTGGTCAAAATCCAGGGCTTGTTAGAATAGTCCAACACCACTCCCACCCTACCTAATCCAACTTTTATTCTACTACTTCTGTATGTAGCTATTGGGATACAGAATTGGGGAAAAACACCATACATCAAGCGAGTGCAACAACACAAGACTAAGCAAGCCAGCTAATATAAGCTCATCCAGTAAGAACACCAGCTCAGTGTCTGTCTGCATGTCTTTTTCTCGTCCTCCATCAATACCAACACCAACATCATGATGTCCAAAGAGGCTGCTCCTCTGTCCAAATCTGAGGTTTGTTTAACCCATAAACCACCACTCCCACCCTCCCTAATCAGACTTCCATCCTCTTTATATTTCGTCCATTGCTCTGAGCGTCTAATCATGACGTCGATGGGTTTATGATGGAATAAATTGAAAGCCTGGTGCGTTTTCTGCAGACTCTTGCCTTGTCCGTCCATATCTGGTGCAGAGGATGTAATGCGTTTGTAGAAGTGACCTCCATAGTGCATTCCAGTTCGTCTGTTCCTACATAAAGTGGAAGGGTAACAGGTACACTGATGTTTAACCCTCTGAAGGCCAAGCCATTTCAGGGTCTTTTTTGCTCTTTTTACAGTTAACTCTCTGTGGCCTTGTATTTCAGTTCAGTCTATAAGTCCTGCAGCTCTATGGAATCAGCACAATGATGGCTAGAAGTGGGAACAATTCAAAAATGTCTTTTGTGCAGAATAACAGTTATAATGCCATGTAACAAATTCTCTGCTTTGTGTTAACAGCCTGCAGTTCTGTCTGATTTTCAGTGTATTGAAAAATAAAATTGTGTCTCCACGTGTGTAACATATTGAACTATTGGCCATTTTTACAGCCTCTCCTCTCCTGTCCTCTCCTCTCAGCTCTGTGTAAACTTATTTTCAGTGAATATTTGTCACGTGACCGTTCGTCTCAGCAGAATCAATCATGGCTTCACAGTGTCTCTGAGGAGCAGAATTTAATGTTTTTAATCGGATCTAGTTATTACAAACACTTTATTTTTTGTGACGTTTTAAATGAGACATGTGGAATAAAGTGATTTTGACCGAACTATCACAATTTTAAGCTTTGCTTTTGTTACTTTTTTCTAACGGGAACTTTTGCAGCCTCTGATCAGTTCAAGGACTGTCTGAAAGTTCAAATTGCGATGATAATGCCTGTTTCTACAGTTTCATTCTTTGATAATTGGTGTATTTTGGCCGCTTTTTAAAGGAAGCAGACATTTCAAATCTGGCCGGCGGGGGGGTCAGAGGGTTAAAGATACTAAGATGTGAATGCAGACAATATAAAAGCTGCAATTTCGTCAGTTTTGGGTGTATTTTGGTGAGTTATTGTCAATTTGATGGTCAACGCTGCACCGTCTGCATTCTGCACTAATATATTGTACCTAAAATCACGTCCAAAATAAGTTTTACTTTTTTATTTTGTGAGAGCAGCTGGTGTCACATATAAAAACGTCTCATTTTAAAATCTTGGTTTCACACTCGGATCATCCCATCAGGCTCGGCTTGACCCTCTGCTCCCCAGGGGTCACTGCAGGTTGCCCTCATTAGTAACAGGGGGTCTTCCCCCTCGACCCAGTCCATCACCCTATTTGTGTCCTCCCTAATAGAGCCAGAACGACCACACATGAACCGATGTTCCTACCCGCACCGTAACCTATAACCTCGGGAACTTCACTTCGTTCTTTGCCTCCATTCAGACTTCATTCAGCCGGACTGCAGCAATCCATTTAGTCAGTGAAAAGGGAAAAGACACACATGCTCACAAGAGATCATTTCCTCGGTGAGACGGCCACACATGCACACACTCCTCATGCAGAGCGTTTCCGGGCTGGACTGGAAACAGAGGGAGCTAGTGAGAGATCCGGAGCAGGAGCAGGGGCTCACAACGGGATTATTTGGGAAGAGGAAGAGAGGAGGAGGAGGGGGGCCGAGGCAGAGGAGGGGGGCCCTCTCTGCTTTTCAACGGACGTGTGAACAAAAGCCTGGTCAAACTGTCGGGCCCGAAGCCTAGGGTGTTTACTGCTCTTGTATCTATAACCAACAAATCAAGGATCCTCCTCCACACCACCGCCTCCTCCACAGCTCCACTCCCCCTGCTGCCCCTTTTCCCTTGAGCTGCCTGTCGTTATTGGGAACAGCAAATTAAGGAACCATCCATCTGGGTGTGATCACCAATTACGGAGGGAAGCTGTCAGCATGCATTAAGGCCTGCGCGGAAGGGCGTGTTAGGGCGGCTTTTATGAAGAGGGAGGCAAGGGAGGGAGTTAAGGAGCGAGAGAGTGATTAGATATGATTAAAATTAAAACTGAAAATTAAAACATTCTACATGTTTTAGGTGTAAAACGCCATTCTTGATAACCTCGGTGTGTTCGTTTCGGGAAAACAAAGTCCTCTCATTATTTGCCGCTCCGAACAAATTTGCATTGTTTCCGGAGCGAGTGCACTTTCTCAGCGCGACATAAAGCGACCATGTAAGCGATATAAATATGGTAAAAACTCAATGCATGCTTATGGCCGGCCCCCTTTTGTCACTGCTCACTGGCACAGGTCGTGATTCCCTGTAACACTTCTCCTCCGGCCAGCTTTCTCACAACACAATAGAGCCGTCATTAACTTTTTGCTCCATCGGAATGCTGAAAGACCCCATCGACCAAACGCCCCCCCCCCCCTCCTCTCGCTCCACCATGCATCCCGCTTTTCTCTCCGCTCGCTGGTTTTCCAGGGCCCTAATTTGCGAAGGCCAGGTGTGCGCGGGCCCACAGTAAAGGGGGGTGGGGGGGGGTTGAGGACGGGTGAGGAAAGGGAGAGCGTGGGGAGGTGGGGGGGGGTGGATGGCACACAAAGGGGTTCCACAAACTGGAGGACATCGGCTTTTTCTCATTATATTCTCTCAAGTTTTTTAATTGTTTGAATGTGTTTTCTGTGTTTGTGTGAATTTAACCCCTAAAACAATGGTTCCCTAAAATGGTCCACAAGATGAACCTGAGTGGTCACAGCATGATAAATAGGAGATATTATCAAAAAAGCAACATGTTTCTCGAGCACAGATCTGTTTATTTAGCTTTTAAAACCTCTTTATGCCTCTCAAAATCATTCAGTAAAACAAGGACACAAACACAATAGATATTTTAATGATAGGACACAAGCGGCTTTGTTTAAGGGTTAACCATGTAAACATTTTAGAAACACAGCTTTAAACTGTGGGTGAGTGACTGAAGATAGATGAGGGTACATATGAAGAGAGTCCACAAAGAGCGGAAAAGCACAGGAGATGCCGTTTATGTCCCTTGTGAAACCAAAACGTAAGCAAGTGGCTCAGTTTTACGTTAGCCACATGTTTAAAATTGCACCCATGCAACAGTTTTATGAAGGTAAATTGATTTTACATACTATTTGAATGAATTACTTTTTTTTTTTTTACCTCTTTATGTCTCTTAAAATCATTGAAATAAAACAACCTAATCACATTTTTAATGATGCTAGGCTGCAAGTGGTTTTGTTTTAGGGGGTCATTACCAAAAATGTTTAGAAACATTGCATTAAACTGTACATGAGTGACTTCAGGCTGTTTGTTCACATTCACTGTTCGTACTTATACTGGTGGAAAGTAATGCACTATAACTCATATATAACCCATAAAAGTGAGCCAGGAAGCACAGTTTATTAAGACACATATCAACATTTGTTTTCTTCCAGTGGCTGTAGTAATTAAGACAGGAGAAAAGGAGGAAGATAGGCGAAGATAGGTATAAAGAGCAACAAAGACCACAAAGACAGGAGGTATGGGTGGATGATCAAAAAACACAGGAGACTGCAATTTGTGTCCCTTGTGATACCAAATCTTAATCAAGTAGGTTAGTTATAATACCATATTACATACAAATACATTATTTTTGAATTACTTCACAAGTTTAACTCTTTATGCCCAACAAAAAAATGTTTTTAATGATGATAGGCTGTAAGTGGCTGTGTTTTTAAGGGGCCACCATCCAGAGCTGTTGAGAATCTGCATTGAACTATATGTGACTGACTGTAAACTGACACAAAAGACAAGACATATTAGCTACTTTCAAGTTGACATGCCAAAATTGTTTGCAAAAAGTTCAGCCGATACAAAGCAAAACTAGTAATGTTTCTTGTTATTTGGCAAATGTACAGTCCAATTCAGTCTTCTTTCATCTCTTTTACTCTAGAACAACTCATGAAGGAAACATCTGGCTTGTTAGCTGCTTTAGGCTCCACTATGTGACTGTGGCTTGATTTTAATCTAATGCTTGGTGCATAGCAATTAGAATACAGTGGCTTTTTAGAGCTTTCTTTAAAAAAAAAAAAAAAAAATAGGTACTTGCTGCTGCTGAAGACTTAACCAAAACAGTAAAGTTGACAGCCAGGAAAACAAAACAGTGGGCTGAAAGATGCTATAGAAATGAGAGATTGTGCAAAGTTAACTAATAAATTAAATAAATGATTTGTAAAACAAATGCTTTAATTTAGCTTGAATGCTTATTTAGGTGCTGATCGTGCATTGCATTCATGAACGTTTCTCTGTGTTGCTGCTGAATTGGATGTGAAGAGAGTTTATGTGCAGAAAACTGTGCTTTCTGTGTGATGTGTCACTTTGAATATGTGCTCACGCGGTGAATATGAGTATGAATGTGTGAATGAGTCATTGTGTGTGTGTGTGTGTGTGTGTGTGTGTGTGTGTGTGTGTGTGTGTGAGTGTGTGTGAGTGTGTGTGAGGGTAATTGGGGGATGAAGGGGGGAGGGAAGCTACAAGTCGCTCCAAAGTTGTTCACCAGCCAGCCTGCCAGGTTGAGCGAGTTGCTCAAAGCTCGGCAGCTTTGCTTTTTTGTCGAGGCACAGCGGGCGGGTGAGGAAGGAGGTGGCAGCGGTGGGAGGAGGAGGAGGAGGGGGAGGCAGAAGAGGGGGGGAGGACCAGGACTAATTGCCACTAATTGAATTGGATGTGCTGATCAGATGGGAGGCTGTGGAAGAAATCTGAGTTGTCACAGCAGATAACGCTGGGCCGTCCCAGAGTGTCCGCCTCATGTGACAGCCTGTAACATAGCCTGCGAGAGGGCACCGGCCCCCTTTGTCACCGCCACAAAAGGGGAGAGAAGCAAAGTTGCCAGTTACAGTGAGCAGCGACGGCCTTGGAGCGGGAGAAGGAGGGGGGCGGGAAGTGAGGAGGGGAGATGAAAGAGGAGAGCTGAGGAAGGGGACATGAAAACAGATGTAAAAGGAGATAGAGATGAATAAAGGTCAGAAAAAAGGGGCAAGGCTGCAGGGAAATTTAATTTCAACTCACATCACACATACGTTGGTGGGGTGCAAGAAAAAATAGATTCATTGGGGAATCGTGATGTTTTGCGATTTTGTAACAATTCTTATTAACATGTATCGATTTTTAAATGATACTTTGAATTCTAATTTTTTATCATATTTGATACATCAGGTCGTTTGTGCAATATGTTGCACTGTTTATTTTTTTTTAACTAACAAAAACCTTTAAAACTTAACATTTTTAACCTTTAAAACTTTTCCTTTCAACATTTTCCTCAAACATACAAAATACAAACTTTCTATGTAACACAGCATCATACATCTGCTGAAATTAAGTTTTCATGTAATTGATCCCTAGTGGATTATCCCAATACTGCACGTATCTGATTGTATACATCAGGTTTTTCAGGGGGGAAAATATCACACTGATGATGTGGTCTCAAAAACTCATGTATCAAATATGGTATACTTGGCTTTAAAGGGTTAGCATTCCTGCAAATTAACCTTACAACATTGAAAATGTAAATTGAAAGCTGAATAGTTTGGAGTAAATCTGGTTTTGGTCACATTTGAAAGGTAACACTCTGGAGTTTATCCCCAAAGAGTCAGAATAACTGTAAATGCTCCTGTTATTGAGTGATGGAAGTTGAAACACAGTGAAAAATGTGTTTTTTATTGTCCACCTGAATATTTTTTTGGTAAATACAGTTCCGCAGATCATTAAGCTGGGACTTTTTTGATGGAAAACACAATTTTGTACATAAGCGTAACAGTGTAGTAACACCCCTATGTCCCTATACGGGTCAAGGAACGCTAACAGGTTAAAAGACAAAGTAACCCTTTGGAGTTTTGGTCTATTTTGACCATCTCTGAACACTTTTCATTCATGCCATGTTGGTATCATTTTTTTTCTGCACAACCTCACCTATAGACCAATTATTAGTATACAAACATTGACAATGTGAGCGAATGCCGGTTGCCAAAAAGGGTGTGCAGAAAACTAGCTGGAAAAAAAGAGAATACTTTATCACAGGAGTAGTTCTTTATTTCTTGTTGAAAATGCTGTCTCAACTTGTCATTCATTTTGTTGATAATCAACCAAAAAGAGGGTCAGCAAGAATCTGGCAACACCATACATTTCATAATGCAGGAGTTACTTTTTGCAATATATAGTTGGCAAAAAACCCTACTTTTATGACAGGAGTTTCTCAGTTTTACTGTTAAAATGCTGTCTCTATAACAACTTGTTAGGCAAGTATAAAGAAACATTCATGTAAATGCATAAAAAATGAAAACTTGTAGCTTTTTGGTTTTGGCAGCCCACCCACTGTACAACACAACATGCTCAGAAGGGATTACAACTCTTCCTGTGATCAAAGTTTTCTTGTGTTTTTCAACCAATGTCTGATTCCTTCTTTAACAGACGTGCGTGTCCAACCATGACGAGTTCTGATAAAGGCTCTATATATATGACCTGAAAATAGTTTTTTTAGGCCGATTTACTGGATCAAAACATGAAATTTTTAAAATGCAATCACCTTAATTTGAAGATTTGGTTTCAGAGTATCCATAGTTTACATAACCTTATAACACCAAAATTTTATTCTATGGATTTAAAAAATTAAAT
Organism: Centropristis striata; assembly: GCF_030273125.1. Lineage (NCBI taxonomy): Eukaryota > Metazoa > Chordata > Actinopteri > Perciformes > Serranidae > Centropristis > Centropristis striata. Next base: position 9,255,467 of record NC_081533.1, read on the forward strand.
TTCATGGAATTATCCTACAGTCAGTTTGCATGTTTCAGGACTTAGGAAGAGCAGGATTGGACCCAAATGCAGATAAAGCAGACAGAAGGATTAATGTTGCCTTTAAAGGAAACTTTCGAGCATGACATCATAACTTTTGGAATTTTTCTTCTTAACATCTTTCCTCAGGTACTGTCTTACAAAATTCCTTAGGAAAGTTAAGACTATTCACTTTACCATGCACCGAAAAAATTGACTTCCATCTGAAAACGTCACAACTTGTGAACTTTAAGCTTTCAAAAACATCTGCTTAACCTCTTATCGTTCAAAGACCTTGTCCATGGTTGTGGGCAGTGGATGTTTTAGGGGGAGATAGCAGGTCAACAATAAATGCCACATAGAAGTGGTGAACATCATCTGAAAGCTGTAAACATGAAGATTAATTTGACATGCAGCTCAGCACTGTGTCAAGTTGTTCTGGTCAAAAATGTCTAATTAAAATGAATTATTCAGTGAGGTCGCGACTCAAGAAATGCCCTCACTGCTCATTGAATCCACAAGAGTCTTTCCAGTGATACCCAGTGTATGTAATTCAAAGCATGTAGGCGGAAATGGCATATTTGTACTACATGAGAAAAACTATGTGGTTTTTGCCTTCTGCGTGTTATCAGCATAAAGAGGAGTAAGAGACTTGTGGGAACACAGAAAGACCATTTTGATTGAGATAGCATGACGTCAGAGGTCATATGACCACTTTGAAAATCGTCAAAATAGCCTAACTTTGCAGCGTTTTTTCAGCAACTTCCCGACATGATATCCTAACATGCTTGGGCTCTATAGATTCCTTAGATATTCTAGTTTCATATGACTCATATACTTCGTTATATACGTTTCATATACTCCTAAAAATGAGCCAGATTCGCCCTCCGGAAAAAAATGTGGTGTATCATTCCACAGAACAGTAACAGGTTTAAACAGGTTGTATATAACACGAGGGTGAAGGTATGAAAAGGCTTACAGGCAGGTAGAGGAATCACGAGGCAAAACCAGGAAAGCTGACAAACAAATCCAAAAGGTGCAGGTAGGAAATCCAAGTCCTCAAGCCCTCAAGTTCCAGGAAAACAGGGATCAGAGGCTTAAAAACAAATGGCAAGAAGCAACACAACAAAGCAGAAAAGTGTCGAGTGGAGAGTGGAAAAGAGCTGATTAAATACCTGCAGGGCTGATGAGGAGGGTGGGAACAGGTATGTGGGTGGAGCAGACAGGTGAAGGAGGAAAGGAGGGAACGTGTGAGGGAACGTCTGGGGGAGGGAGGGGAAGCAACAGTAAAGAGGCTCGAGGAATAAACACAGAGACAGTCTGTCACATGCTGATATTCAACGTCAGGGAAAATGTGACAACATGTGGATGTTGGAGTGTCACTTAGAGGTTCATGATCTTTATTCATTTATTTATAATACGCACAACAATTACATGGAGGCAGTCGCTGGCAATGAAGATCTCAAGACAACGCTGATATGAATCTGTGCAAAATAATCTGGCAAAAATATTTGTAGAAATTACAGTAAAACACTGTCAAATTGCATCAGAAATAGGGCGCAAAATTAAAAATTGAATATCACCATCACAGACGCCTCTAATTACCATAAATCAAGGAATAGTACAAAAGGAGAAATACCATGATATCACAAGGAAACAATTACCCTAGAATAAAGGGACTATTCAGTCAAAATGACAGCTTTTGATAATATTTACATTTAAATTTACAGTAGAAAACCCACTCACTGTATTTTTTGCGGTGAAGTTCTGGCAACCACAGCTGCCGGTATTTTACCATAAAATTAACAGACTTTTTTTTTTTTTTACAGTGTACGTACCATAATATAAGGCTTACAATTCAATATTTTCCAATATATTATGTTACTGTAGCTGGCAAAAAAAAGTATCACAGGACTTTTTCTTCATTTTACTGTTAAAATACTATAAAAATAGTCTTTATATTATAAAACTTGTCACTCGGAGATAGTGAAGTATAACCCTATAAAGCCTGAACCATGAAATAATTGCCAGAAAATTCAATTTTTTTTAAAACCGAGTGCTTATTAACTTGCTGACGAATTTTAAAAAATAAATAAATTGCATATATGAATTCTAATTTGTATCATATTTGATACATCAGGTCTTTTTGTGCAATTTGTTGCTCACAGTTTGTTTTTCTTGAACTAACAAAAACATCAAACAACAAAATTTTTAACTTTTCCTTTTTCCTCAAACATGCAAAATACATTTTTTTTTTCCATATAACACAACATCATACATCTGCTGATATGAAGTTTTTTAATGCAGCAATGACTGATCCACTCATGGAACCTGCATATCATTTTTGCTACATCTGGTATTTTTGTGCAATTTGTTGCTCAGTTTGTTTATCTTCAACACATGTATACATCAGGTTTTTGATGATGTAGAGGTCTCAAAAATTACTGTATCTAATATAATACACTTGGCTTTATAGGGTTAAGAGACACATATGTACGTAAATGTTTTAACTAATAATGTAATGTACATGTATATAAATGAAGACTTGTATTGCACAACTTTTTATTACCTATTCTGCACAACACAACACATTCAGAACAGATTACAACTCATGATGTGGGTTGCACAGATGTTGGGATTCAATATTTTGCAATATATTGTGATACTGTTAGTTTCATTTTCCATTATAATGGGCCACTTATTGATGTCAGTCAGTGTTTGTAACACCAACAACAAACAACAACCTTCCTTCGTTTTAAAATGTTTAATAAAAAATAAAAGAATACAGATCCATCACATGATCAAAAAACTTTGCAGCTTCTAACATCAACCTGATTAGTTAATACCATTGTAATTTAAAGCAAAATAACATTTTTTTTAATCATTTAAGCATGACTGAGTTATGCATACTAAACCATATGAAATAGAATGAAATAATAATGGAATTTCCATTAGCATTTTTTAATCTTTTTAACAAAAAAAGTATTTATCATTAATAAATGAGTCCCATTCTGGCTCTTACAAACACATTACACATTACTTTTTTCTTTGTGCAGTCTTTGTGCATAAAAATGTTGCCTTTAAATGGCTGTTATCAGTTGAATAATTACATTTTATTTCCTGACTTGAGCTTGACTTGACAAAATGACTCGGGACTTACTTGAGACTTGGACCACATGACTTGGAAACAGATATTTATCCTACCTGTACATTGCTCCTTATCGTTCAGGTATTGATAACAGTGATTCAGAAGCTGAGCTGCACTGTGTCCTCGTCTTGTTTTTTTTCCAGGCACACCTGTTGATGGTGGCTAAATATAAAAAAGGCCTGTTTGTCAACGATGGATTTGCTTCTGAGCTTTATTTTTCTTGTTCTCTTTTTGATTCCCACAGCACACCTGCATCACGCAGCTGTGCAGCAACACTGTAGATCAGACACACAGGATTATAAAGAGTACAGGTGGACGGAAAAAAAAAAGACAGAAAGAGGGGTGAGAAAAAGAGTGACTGTGGGTCTTTCCCAAGCCTGCAGCAGTCCAATTAAGCAGGATTTCTCTCCCACTCCACATCTGACTCACACACACACACACACACACACACACACACACAACCACAGCAGCTGTGCAGTCAGTTGGTGCTGTGGAGGGAGGGGTTAAGTCTTGTCAGCATGATGAAAGCAGGACAGGGTTGTGTGTGTGTGAATCTGAGCGTGCACGTATATACGTATGTATATATATATACTCTCTGCACATAAGAGTGTGTGTCTGCATAGTGCACAAGTGTGTGTGTGTGTGTCTGTGTGTGTGTGTGTGTGTGTGTGTGTGTGTGTGTGTGTGTGTGTGTGTGTGTGTGTGTGTTATGCATGCAGTGGGCATCCCGGGGCACGCAGATGTGAGTGTGTAGGACTAAGCCCTGGCGAAGCCCGCTGCGAGGGGTCACGACCTTTACAGAATCAGTGCCTCTGCATGTCAGGACTAATGGAAGGGCCCCACCAGCTGCACAGAGAGGAGGAGGAGGAGGAGGAGGAGGAAGGAGAAAAGATGAAGAAGGAATAAAGACTGAGGTGGGAAAAATAAAGGGATGGATAGGAAGATTTGGGAGTGGGAGGAGAACTGGTGAGGAAGGGGAGGAGGAGGAGGAGGAGGATGGGGAAACTGAGGAGGAAAATGTTTTAAGAAGCGAGGGGGAACAAGTGGTAAATACTGGTATTTTAAGGAGGAAAAAAAGAGGAAGACAAAATGGAGAGATGGAGGGACAGAGAGAGGAAGAGCAACAGGAAATGCAAGGTAAGGATGGAAACGTGTCGAGAGAGGAAGAATGAGAAATACCGGCATCATATAGATACTATATATGGGAGGAGTGAGAGAGAGAGTGGGAGGAATGGGTGTGGCCTTTGTGATGAACAGACGTTTTTTATGTTTATGTCGTTGTCATCACATCTCTCCTTTTAATTGTGAATTGTTTTGATATGGATTTTTGTTTCGTATCTTTTTTTGTAGCCAAACTCTTTTTCTACTTCTTCTTCTTCTAGGCTTGCGAGAAGAGCAGTTGTGGAATGTACATGTGCTAAGTACATTTACTCAAGTATTGTATTTAAGTAACAATTTGAGGGTTTTTTCTGCTTCTACTACATTTCCAAGTGAAATATTGCTTTTTACTCTTCTATATTTATTTATTTGACAGCTTTAGTTACTGTACAAATTTAGACTCTTGCATACAAAACATGTGATCCACATATAATATATGTGCCCTTATCAAACTGCAGAACATGTATTTATGAATATATTATCATTATTATTATTATTTTATTCTTATTATTATCATCATAATTATTATTATCATCATTATTATTATTAGTTTAGTTGATGAACATTTAAACAAACCGGCAGCTATTTTCTTCTTTTTCTCTTCTTTTTTCAATTTTATTGCAGTAAATGCCAAACAGTTTGTGGTTCCAGCTTCTATAATATGATAATTTTCTGCTTTTCCTTTTGCTTATTTCAATAATTTCACTTTTTTTTCTTTCTTTTTTTTTTTAGCTTTGAACTATTGATTGAACTAATTCAAATCATGCTTTTATATTTACTGAAGCCTGGTTCTGCCAGTAAAGGAAAGATATAAGATTTAATAAAAGATCATATAAGTTATAATTATCATTATAAATATTGTTATTATTGACATTTTTAGGCAGTAACAAAAATGATTTATATGTAAGGGAATTATTGAGGGTTTATTGACGAGGAAAGGAGTTTTTTTTTCAGTCATATGTACTTGGTAATATCCTAAAGATATATATATATATATATATATATATATATATATATATATATATATATTATAGGCAATAATTTCATGATATTTTGCTTATCTATTTAAAAGATATCTTCCTGTTTTTTCTGATACTTTGATCATTTTGATGCATTTAACAAAAAATAAATCCAATGTTTTGGGTGGTATCTAACTAAATATTTTAGATATTTAACATTTATTTTGGATTTTGATTTTACCGATTTTTTTCAGATATAATAATACATTTTCATCATTACAAGCACTTACATTTCAAAGTAGTTTTTTTAAATTATTAAATTAATTTGATTTTTTTTTTGCAGAGAAGCATATTTATAATCCACTTGCTGTTTTAAGGCACATTGATATGTGTGTAATAATACTAAACAAATGCAAACTCTCCTGTAAGAAACATACTTACATACATAATTAACTGCGAAGTTTGAATCCTATTGCTCATTCAAATTTGTCCATTTGCAGTAAAAAAAAATGCATATGAATGCATTTAAAGCCAGGCGAAATAAGAGTGTTCAGAGCAATCAGGTAATTGATGTCAAATGATGTTCGGCACTGATAAGAACAATTTGGCTCTGACACTTATTGAAGAGAAAATAAGCAGCAATCAAGGTGACTGAACGTACAGCAAGTTATGATTTAAAGAGCGAGAGGTAATGAAATTATTTGTAGTAAGAAAGAAAATTATGATAATTTATGCTGTTAATTCCCAGACAGACAGGAGCTCCTATCAGCTGTGTGTGTGTGTGTGTGTGTGTGTGTGTGTGTGTGTGTGTGTGTGTGTGTGAACAGACAGTACCACTGTGTGCCCGCCATGACCAGACACCCTGCTTCCTCTCCTGTCATGACCCGGAGACGGCGAGCGGGCCCGTCTGTGCCACTTTGTGCCGGGTTCAGCAGACGGCTTCCCCTCCTGACATCATCACTGTGAGACGCCGATGCAGCTGGCAAAAGCAAGTGACAGCGTGTCTGGGACTTTGTTGGGGCGTACAGTGGCTAAAATAGTGACGCGTTCTTCTCCCACAGGCTTCAAGAGTTTTGTCTGGCATGAGCAGAGATTCAACATGACACTATTTTGTTTAAAAAAGCCTCTCGTGCTTGAAAAACTGGAAATACAGGAACATCACAAAAAATTAGAATATCATGAAAAATGTCAATATTTTTTTAAAATCTTTTCAGAAAGTGAAACTCTTACACTACAGACTCATTATGCATAGAGTGAACTATTTCAAGCCTGTTTTTCTTGTAATTTTGATGATTCTGGCCTAGAGATAATGAAAACACAAAACTCAGAGTCTCAGAAAATTAGAATATTGTGTAAAAGTTCAATGTGCGAGTCCACAGTCTGGTCAACATAGCAGCCATCTAGCAGGACATTTAGAGTCTTCATGCTTCCACAAGCTCTTTGGAGATGCTGCTTTCATTTTCCAGCAGGACTTGGCACCTGCCCACACTGGCAAAGGTACCAAAAGCTGCTTCAGTGACCATGGTGTTACTGGGCTGGACTGGCCAGCAAACTGGGCTGACCTGAACCCCATAGGAGTCTATGGGCTGTTGTCAAGAGGAGGTCAGAGACACCAGATGACCTGAAGGCTGCTATCAGAGCAACATGGTGCTGTGGGCTGATCTCCTCCATGCCGCCAAGTATAAATGCAGTAATTCATGCAAAAGGAGCCCAACCAAGTAAAAAATGAAATGAAGATACTTTTCAGATGCATGACATTTGTGTTTAAAATATTCTTTTTCTTTATTGATCTTATGTAATATTCTTATTTTCTGAGACACTGAGTTTTGTGTTTTCATTATCTGTAAGCCATAATCATCAAAATTACAAGAAATAATACAGGCTTGAAATATTTCACTCTATGTGTAATGAATCTATATAATTTACGAGTTTAACTTTCTGAAATGATTGACAAAAAATTATCTATTTTTTTTGGATGTACCTGTATAAAGGATGATATCAGAGAATCTACTTTTGAGCCTCCTCAATAATAACAAGCAGCAGTGAATATAACATTATGAGAGCTAAACAAAACACTTTTTACCTTTTATGTTTCAAGATGAAAAGTTACATTTATATATTTTTGTTGGAATTTGAATGAGAAAGCAAGTTAAATTCCCCCTGTGCTGTTATAAAGATTACAAGGCTTTTGTAGAATACTTGATTCTGATTGGTCGACCACAGCCTCCCAGAGTATGTTATTTCTGAATAACAGACGTTGCATCATAGACTCTGGAAGTAACAAAAAAGAAACGTTTTTAAATAATTAAGAATATGTTTTGATCAATCAAAATCATTTTAAAACCAATAAATATTTTTTAATCAATTCATTTGAATTAAATAATTTTGAAATCAACAATACAGTTATTTTCAGATCAATTTTATAATTTTGTAATCAATTAAATTTATTTTAAATCAATGAAACAATTTTTCAAAAATTAAATTAAATCATTTTGCTATTAATTATGATTTTTAAATCAATTACATATATTGTTGAATCAATTAAACCATTTTTTAAATCAATGAATTGATGTGTGAATCAATTTAATCATTTTTAAATATCAATAAATACAATTATTTTTCGATCAATTTAATCATTTTGTTATCAATTAAATCATTATCAAATCAATTAAACCATTTTTCAAATGAAGTTAAATCATTTATGACTCTATTAGATCACTTTTTAATCCGTTTAATCATTTTTGAATCAATATTCTGTATAAAAATATTTAGTTCCTTTACTAAGTACACTGTAATAAATTATTGTTTAAGTAACTTTAATATAAAAAATATTTGAGATAGAATCTACTTATTTTGATCACATTAAATATAATCTTTATGTGTATGTAATTCTAAATCAAGAGGATTTTGGATGAATCCAACACAATAGAATTAGTCCGTTTTTAATTGACAGGCACTTCCTGTTAAGTTGTTTTTAACTCAACTTGTAACGTAGTTAGATTTAATTAATAATATTGCGTGCAATCCGTTGCCTCAATTTTATTGAGTAGCTATTGTTTATCTTTTTATACAGTGTAGCCTAATCTAATAAGCAGTATAACGTACAGCATGCGAGTCATTATTACAGAATGAAACCCCGACAGGGTGATGAAGAACCATGATGTGAAGTAAATATTTTCTTTCCACCCTGCAGTTATAAAGATTTAGAGCTCTGTAGTGTTGGAGGAACCTGTTGAAGAAATGTGGCAGAGCAACAGGTGGCAGATCACAGAGTTAGAGTGACACCTACAGAGCTCAGGGGGGAAAACCACCAGCTGCAGCTATTTAATGCTGTGACGGCCTGCAGATTGGCTTCATTGTTAACATTTGTATGTATGAACAGTTTCTTATTGAGCACAAATTCCTGTTGGAGGAAATTACAGCAGCTATGACCTTTGATACATTTAGATTTTTCTGCAGGGACAAACATGATGGTACATTATAACTTCTATATCCTCTTCTGCAGGATTTTATTAATTATCAGTCTTCCTATAAGATGTCCATGCATCCATAAAAATGAAAAGCTCTAGGCCTGGTTGAAAATATTCAATCACAGAATGGATGATGTAATGGTTTTTTTTAATAAAAAAAAAAATACAAATGGTGTATAGAAATGTTCTTAGAAAAAACAACTTATTTTTTGATAGTTTTTCCAACACAAGAGCAGCAGCACAGAACCTTGACTTATTGAAATGGTCAGAAATAATTTATTACTATATGATTTAGTATTACTCAATTGCTTCATGGTCTTCAATGTGAAATTACAGTGAATTATATGTAAAAATAAACATTAAAACATATTGCTGAAAAGTCAAATCAAGGCAACTTTCTGGTTTCTTACAGTAAAACTTTACATTTAATGTAAAAAAAAAAGAAAAAAGAAAAAAGAAAAGAAATGTTAAAAATGTTTTAAAAGTTTGGCAGTAAAATGTTGTTATTTTTTTAATACAGATTTTTTTTAAATGCAGATATTTTTCAGAAATTCAGATATTTTTATAAAATACAGAGAAATCGTTTAAAAAAATTAAAGATTTGGCAGTAAAATGTTGTTATTCTACATATAAATATTTTTTAAATATAGATATTTACTGTTTTTATCCATATTTAAAAATAAAAATAAAAATTAATAAATAACTTGCGGTTGTTCATTGTTTTGTGACAGTAAGTCAACTTTTTTACCATTTTTGAGAAGAGAGATGATTTAAGGTTAGTCTAAGAATATTTGGGATAAGCAAATCAGATGCAGAGTCGATCGCTCCCATTACGAAAAGAATGTGACATCGTATTTGCACAAGACGTATCTTTTTCTCGTCATTATTGAGACGCAGAAGACCCAGAAACACTGACCAATCAGAGCAGAAATGCACCTTAAAGAGACAGTGAATGATCACAGGTGGATTCAGACACAGTATCTGTCAGTACAGTATGTTTTTAAAATATCAAAGCATGTAAAGAAGAACACGAAATCCAAACATGAACCTGAAATTGAACCCTGTAGATGACACACATTTGTGAATATTCTCAGCTCGGTGAATCAGTGTGTGAATCTGTGTTATTTTTGTATAATGTACGCCGAGAATATTGTCATTTACTCTCTCTCTCTAATAGACTCGATCATCATCCTCGGGTCTAAACTAATGCAGAGGCAAATCCCCTGCAGGGAATTGACTCACTGCTATTCTCAGCTGATTTGGTCCATTTACACCTGCAGCCTCAAATATTCACGTCTCCAACTCCTACGTCAGCATAGTAATGACTCATGGAATACACTTTAAATCTGTGGTGATGTCATGTATTAAATATCACATTAAGGGCTTATTAAAAAAAATCAAACAAATCCCCGCTGCCTCCCAGCAGATGGTTAAAGGAGAGTTTGGGGTCATGGGGAATGATATTCTGTTTTGAGGTTTGTTTGGACAAAAGCGTAATGGCTCGGACACGTTTTTGATGATGGAGAGAGGAGGAAGTGTGAGGGATAGAGAGGAGTGTGGATGGAGCTGCCTGCCGGCCCTGTTTGTTTGTGTTTCCAGCGTACAGTGGAGTCACCGGGAGGCCAGCAGTGTCTGCGAGGCTCTGCTGTCATAACGCATCCCGTCTCCCTCCTCCTCTCCTCCCAGCATCCTCCTCCCTGGATTCTCAGAAACATGGATCTTGTCTGCGCTATAAAAAAAACCCCTCTTTCGTCTTGCGTTCCCCCGCCCGAGGCCTTCAGGGTCCTGACCCCACTGACCTCTCGTTGACCCCAGCTTGGCCTTTACAGGTTAGCTTCTCTGTCAGCTGCAGCTGTGGTGCCGCTAAAAGCCCGGATAATCCAATCACACAGTCATTAGTGCTGAGTAGGCCAGAGACGGAGCAGGTGAGTGAGTGTGTTTGTGTTGCTCTCCTGCGTGGCGTAATCTTTTACTCGATTGTTTTGCTTGTTTCACACGTGTAGATTTTAGCAGATAATTACGAGCTTCTCCTCTTTGTACCATGCTCAGAAACACATCAGATCAGTGGCGCTGAAACCAGACGATCTGTCACATCCGCGTAACTCTCTGCTCCCAGTATCAGGCAGCCAGATGCTGCCGCTGCTGCTGCTGTGGTGTCATAAACCAACCAGACGTCCATTAAAGGCACACTGTGCAGGATATGTTGCTTACGGTTGCAGCCTGGTTTCACCAGATGACGGATAAATAAAATGTGAATTTCTCGTGCTATCTCTACGCATTTTTGTCTTTTTGTGTGTCATTTCATGCCATGGCAGGTGACGCAGTATAACAGAGGTCGAGGATGGTGGGTGGGTCAAACAAACACCTGAAATTTCACCCAGAAGACTGTTGTTAGTGATCAAATCACATGACTTTTTCATCATGTCATGACGTAGCAATGAAGCAATGTTGAACCCTGCCGTCAGCTTCCCTCTAAAGCACTGACCTGAAACTCCACGCCAGTTTTTCTTTGATGGTGATGGGCGAAGTAAAACTGGAGATAACGTCAAATATATTGAGTATAAAAATGTATTTTTACATTTATATATTTTTACCTCTTACATGTTATTTGCAACCTGCCTTGATAATTTTCCTGAACTTAACCAAGTAGTGCATTGCTATCAGGGCATTCAATTACATGCAAAAATGTGTTGATCATGGCTATAAAGTTAATAATTCAAAAATGTATTTTGTGCAGAATTACACAGTAATAATGACATAAATCATAAAAAATGAAAAACACAAGTTGAATTTCTTTGATCATTTAAAAAAATGGAATAAAATGGAATTTATAACACTTTTCCAAGTGTCATGATAATTGAAAAAAAAAGTGTCTCCATATGTTATACATGTTGAACTATTTTCACTTTTACAGCCTCTCCTGTCCTCTCCCCTCAGCTCTGTGTAAACTGATTTTCAGTGAATGAATGTTATTACAAATGCTTTATTTTTGGCGCGACATGCAGAATTACAGTGCTGTATTACTGTAACTGTAGTAGTTCATTTTTCTGAAACAGCCTGTGTTTAAAACTGCGACTGCGTGACTGTTTTACAGCATTAAATAAACGATATGTGTCATTTTGAGTTGTTGTTTAGCAAGCGATCTATTCAGTCGTTTAGGTATGAGGACATGTTGACAGATACAGACACCGCTTCACTCTTATAGTGGGTCATAAGTGATGATTTAGAGTCTATACATTGAGTTTCTTTATAGTAAAATCTTGCATAGTGTATCTTTAAATCTCTGCTTAGTTTGGAGTCCATGTGTGGATGCAAAAGAGGGAGGGGTTGCCAGGATTGAGAATTTCATGATGAAAGGCATGTTTGGTGTCTGAGCCAATCATGGCGAGGATGTAAAGACGACAAGCTGCCAGGGTTTTAGCCGAAGCTTCTACTTTTCTCTCTCTCTCTCTTTTGACAGTCCTCCAGAGCTGCAGCATGCTTTCTGTCACTATGAAGGAAAAACATCAATTCAATTATTATAAAAAACAATTAAAATCAATATAATAGTTTGATTAGGATTGTGCCTTTTAATTTGTTCTTTATTATTGCTACATTTTAATCTTAGTGGAACGTAATTGTGCAATTACAAATAAAGACAATATTACTGACTGCATTAATATTTATTTAATTATTCACAGCTACAACTTCACTGTAACTTTTTGCTCTTGTGTTTGTTTTGCTTATTTTACTCTATTTAAATTCTGTTCATGTATTTCTCAAGATCTTCATTGTTGTTTTGCTATTCTCGGCTGGAATCCTATTTAAAAAATGTAAATAATATTTAAGATAATTCATACTCCTACTCCGCTTGCTCTTTACTTGAGTATTTCCATTTTATGTAACTTTATACTTCTAATCCACTACATTTAGCTGCTTTAGATACTTAGTCAATATTTAACAAAAACATGATGAATTTAAAGTGATTAGACTTTTTATTTTTATTTTAATTAATTAAACCTCATAAAATGAGCCTACCTTGAAAAAATGAAAACGCTGCTTACACAAATGCATCAATAATAATAATACAATAATATATTTAGAATAAATAAGTGGGTCTGAGTGGGTCCATTCTGCATAATGAGTACTTTTACTTTTGATACTTTCAGTACATTGTGATGCTGATACTTGTGTACTTTTACTTCAGTAAGTTTTTAATGCACTGGATGGCACTTTTTCAAAATAAAAGCATCACAACATTGTAAAACACCTAGAAAATTTACAAACATGAAAAACCAGCTATATAATACAAAAAAAACAATAGGAACCTTGCTAAATGTAATTTACAGTCGTGTTTAAAATAAATGGAAAAGTGATATAGTGATAGGAGTATTTACTACTCTTTACTGCTATATTTGATTTACTCCACATTAACAGTCTTATCATAACATGTATTCTTATCAGTAGCAGCTCAAAACCAGATCATTTTCTGTATTTTATAAACCAATTAAATTAATATTGAGCAGAATTTAGTTCCAAGTTTTGGTCCGGCCCCCCAAACCTTCGTGGTATTGGTCATGTGGCCCCTTGGGAAAATGAATTGCCCACCCCTGATCTAGAGACTCATTATGATAGAATCTAGAATATAAAAACAGGACTAGGCTCAAATACTGGAAATTCGCCATGTTGATTAATATAATGTACTTGGTATACTGGCGCTACTATTGGTTCATGTTGTTGAGCTGTCAGAGTCAGAGCCAATCAGAGGCGGAATAGGGCGGGTCTTAACGGAACACGGGGTTCAAGGGTCAAATGAACCCATGTGACCCAAGGTCACCCTCAAGTGGTTTCTTAGCTAGCGGCTGGCAATACTTCTGTTGAAAAGTAAGATATTTTTCCAAAAGTGAATGGTTGTCCATCATGTTGGTTCGTGTTGGCGAAGCTTTTTTTCCTTAATTTTTTTTTTTTTTTTTTAAATCTGCCACTTCACATGGAGACGCATTTGAAGCAGTTGGGCCGAGTAAAGGATTCCCGCAAGAACATAGCCTGCAACATGTGGTGACGTAGGATGATCTTACTGACTGAGTCACGGTAAGAAATACTGTTTCTTTGGCGGTTTGCATCAGCTGTGATGAGCTCCTCTGGCTAAAGAATTAAATTAAATGATTTGAGTTGTAAGACATGTTCATTAATTTTTTTTATTTTTGGTTACTTTTTAATTTTTGACAGTCATTTCAGACCAATCCTGAGCTGCAGATATGTTGTGTTCATCTTTGGACAGTGTTTCAGAGTGGTGAGGGTATTTATGAGGGCCGCCGTTTGAGGTGAAAGCGTGTAACGTGAGCGCGGAGAGGCTAACAGGAGTTAGCATTAGCATTAGCATTAGCAGAGGCTAACGGGAGTTAGCAGTTAGCATTAGCAGAGGCTAACGGGAGTTAGCAGTTAGCATTAGCAGAGGCTACGGGTAGCAGGCTAGCTTGGAGAGACGACAGACAGAGAAATGGGGATTTTCCACACGGCGGCTTTATTCTACAGTATTTGAACATCGACCATACAAAGCCAGGTCTCCACGGCGCTACATTCACTAATCATACATGAGTAGTAGTAAGTAGACAGCACAACCAAAACCAGCTGATACTGAGAGTTATCTTCTTGGCGAAGAGGCATGGTGAACAAGCATGGCGGCTCTGTAGACACACCCAGGCGGAAAGAGGCGCCGCCCCCTTGTGGCGCTATGTGGTACTGCAGTAATAGCACACCTAGACTGTTACAAGGTGTTTAATAAGAGGCTCAAAGAGGGCAGATTCCGAGAGCTGTGTTTGTGATATACGGTTTATTTTGGAGTATGGACATAGTTGATGACTTAATACCTGCCGACTTAACTTTACCTGTACTGTCAGAGTGTGTTGTGCGCTCAGTAGAGCTCAGGTTATAGGTGGTGAAATTTAAAACACTCCAGCGTCTGTAGTCAGCATTTTCTGGAGGAAGATCGCATAGAGCAGAAGAGTTTTGAGTTTGGCGAGCTAGTGGTCCGCCGGACCAGCAGACTAAAGCCTGGAACAATACAGTAGTGGCCTTCCTCTGTCTTCTCTTCTCCTTTGGCTAGCCAGTCTCCATCGTCCCCTCTGTCGTCTCTCTGTGATGCGGACTAGAGGACTCTCCTTAGGACCGCGAAGCCAACCAACCCCGTGACGTCACAGCATATCATACCGCAAGATGGCGGCGCCCTTGTCACGAAAGATAAAACGTGTGTTTATGTATGTTTATGTTTTTCACGTTTTTTATCAAACTATCGATAAGAATAACACTCGATCTAGTAAATACATTTAATTTTATTGACTGCTGTATTTTTCCACTAAATACCCAGAAATACATATTTGTCGTTATGTTTATCTACATATGTGAGTACTCTGGGTTTATATGTCAGGATGGCCGAGCGGTCTAAGGCGCTGCGTTCAGGTCGCAGTCTCCCCTGGAGGCGTGGGTTCGAATCCCACTTCTGACAATAACCTTTTGACGACGTGAAAACATTTTTATTATGAAAATATTCCGTTTATCCTTTAAGCAGAACGTAGTTGTTGCAGTTTGAGATAAACACTTGCTGAAGCTTAGTCATGCTTTTAAAACAAGTAGATTGTTAAGCACAATGACAATTAACTGTACGTTTTGGAGCTTTTAGCAACCTCTGGGAAGTTCAGAGGTCCCAGAAATGAAAACTACATATTGATTTTAAAGCCTGAAAGTGTCTTACTGTCAAAAAACTAAACAAATGGTCCCTGACAGACAAGATTACTTCAGATAATATGACATTTCTCAGTATGATTGGGAATTTTATCATCAGACTTTTATGACTTTTGTTTGTGTCATAAATTCCAAAGGCCAGTGTTGTTTAGTCTTTGTTTTGTTTCATAAATTATTCCCGCTCGCTCTCCAATCTGTCTCTATTTAACCAGAATTTGAAGACCCAGTTTTAATGAGGAGCTTTCTAACAATGGTGCCCGCTGCAAGAAACACCAGACAACGGCTAATGTTAAGTGACAATTTCACCTTTATTAACACGGTGAAGAATCATTAGTAAAGGTCGGGCTGACAGGCTGGAGGAGGCTTTGGTGCTCAGGTGGTGCCTGTAAAGAGAGCAACACACTGAGAAAAAAAAGACTCATTAAATCACAAGGACGTCACTGGCGTGCATCACTGCAGCCTTTCATCCCTCAGCTGTGCAGGTTGTCCATGTGCATGTTGAAGGTGATTTAAAAAGCATAAAATTATAATAATGAGGTCTTTTGATTATTTTAAATTAAACCCATTTTCACAGTTTTTTTTCAAAAATAGTTATTGTCACATGTTTGTGTTGGGAATAAAGAAATCGTGTGGCCTGTGATTTAAAAAAAAATGTAGATTTTAAATGAATAAGCAGCCATTCAACGCCGCTATTAAACATGGCATGTTTCACTTTCTGAATTTAATGGCAATAACTTCATTACAATGAACCTGGCACTGCTTATTTGGCGTCAAACCCACATATACAGTCATTTCACTGTAAGAACCTATGGAGGGTCAAATGAGTATTCATCTGCAGCTGAACATAGTCCCAATAAAATGCACCTTTAACTCCTTTAGAGTAAAGTTTGATAAAAACGACCAGTTGTTTCAGGAAACACCTGGGCCCGTTTTAAAGAATTAAACTATGTTTTTCAGCTTTATTTTATGTCAGTAGAAACCAATAGGCAGGCCCTGAGTTACAGACTGGTCTTTAAAGGGATTTGTTCACAGTAACAATAATAGAGCTGCAACAATAAGGCGACTAATGGATTAGTTGATCATCAAAAATGATTTTTGTAAAGAACCACAGCACTGATATGTCAGGATGGCCGAGCGGTCTAAGGCGCTGCGTTCAGGTCGCAGTCTCCCCTGGAGGCGTGGGTTCGAATCCCACTTCTGACAGCAACCTTTTGACATGAACTGTACTGAAAACATCATATCGTAATAGTAAACACATGTTGAATCAACAATGTGAAAACATTTTTATTTTGAAAATATTCCGTTTATCCTTTAAGCAGAACGTAGTTGTTGCAGTTTGGGATAAATACTTGCAGAAGCTTAGTCATGCTTTTAAAACAAGTAGATTGTTAAGCACAATGCCAAAAAAATTCTTATTAAAAAATAATAATTTGCTGCTTTTCTTTCATAAAAATAAATATGAATAGATTTGGATTTTGGGGCAGTTGGTTGAATAAAACATATCATTTGACAATCTTGATAAAACATTAATCAGAAAAATAATGGGCAAATTAATGGATAATGGAAATAATTGTTAGGTGAAGTTCTAAAGAATTATATATATATATATATATATATATATATATATATATATATATATATATATATATATATTACTTATACTTATTATTTATGGAGGGTCAAATGTGTATTCGTCCGCAACTGAAAATAGTCCGCATCACATGCACTTTTTCCTCCTGTGAGGGTAAAGTTTGATTGATTGAAAATTAAAAAAAGATGACAAATTATTGAAATTAACTTAATTATTGAGATTGTGTAATTAATAAAATTAATTTATAATAATTAATTTGGAAATTATATTATTTATTTATTTTTATTTACAAATAAATAATTTATTTATATTTTTATTATATTATATATTTTTTATTTTAATAAAAAAATTAAATATATATGTATATATAATTTTATTTTTTTTTTTTAATACTTTTATATTCTCCCCCTTGTTCATTTAATATTTACCCCTTGTTTGTACAACCTTTGCTGCTGTACTAATAAAGGTTTACCATATTGTCTTATCTTGTATAAAAACCTACTGTAAATCAACCACTAACACTCTAATGCAGGTTAGAAATAAACCTACACGAAGGTTTGTGAATAAGTAAAGCACAAAGTTGCGGTTTTCTTTTTAAATGATTCATATCGGAGGAATGTGAATGTCGTTGCTGCCACCATCATCTCCTGGATTATCCCCCAGAATTTGTTTCCCATGGCAGGCCTGATGTTCCGGGGGTCGTGAACTCTGAGCATGGATGCTAATAGAGGAATAAAAGCAGCTTTGCCTTTGCTGCGGCTGCTTGAGTGACATTGATCTTGCAGTGGAGAGACAGTGTCGTCCCTTAGAGACCACATGCATGGACAGAGGCCACATTTTCCTCTTCTCACTGAAGGAAAAAGGGGGGAAAAGTTCAAAGACCTCGTCCTCTAACTCACTAATACAATAAAATGCAAATATTTTCACATTTAGTATTTAAAAAATCATTAGAAAATTATTTTATTGGGCGATAAATCCACATTACACTGATTATTAAGACGGCCTTTTGACCAGTGGGAGGAAAAACTTCCTCTTTTTGAAATCGAGGCAGTGGGGGAGGGTTTAAGAAGAAATACCACCAGAATAAGCCGACTGCTGCTGAGACAGAAAGCAGGTTTTTGTTTGTGCTGGAATGTGCAGCTTAATATAGTTTACTGTACCGAGGAGATAAAACACTTACAGAGTGTGCAGACAGGATGTGGGTTCAAGGTGAGGACAGCGTGGCAGAAGGTAAGACTTGATTATGAGGATGTAAACTGGTGCTGAGACACTTGTTTTAGTCCCGCACTGACAGTTTCAGTCAGACTTCTCACTTTTTAAATACGTTTTTTGTTGTGCACTTGTGCTGTAAAATAGTCAGAAGGTTTCAGTTCTTTGAGATTATTTCTCATGAGCAATAAAAATGCACCTGTTTTGTGCACTTCAATAAAAGGAAGTTTTATATTTTTTTTATATCTTGGTAGTCTTTTAGTCATGTTTATTTGGTTATCTCCTTCATTCTTTGATTTAAAGCAACAGTTCACCATATTGAGGGGAATATATTACTTCACTTTCCAGACCAAGTTAGGTAGAGAAGATCAATATCACTCTCACTTCTCTTTTAGTTTAGCTTATTTGCATAAAAACTGGGGGTTAAGTGCATGACAATTTTTTGGCCTTCCAGGAAGTAGTCCTGTACATGACCACACATATAGGGCGCCACAGGAATGAGTTGTTAAAGTAAGTTAGCATTTTAGCACCCTGGGCTAACCTCTCAAACTCAGTGAGGATTTTGAATGTGTTGGAGGTTAGAAGCCTGAAATAAGGTCTGTGGTGAACACAAGCTGAAGAGATGTTTTGTTGAACGACATACAATAAGTAAGTAAATACCCCAACTTCTTAATTTGAGTTTTTACGTGTCACAATACAATAAAACTATTCAGAATTATGTTTTGCGCGGGAAACAGATTTTCTCCAAATAAACAAACACTTTCTTACAATAAAAATGTATTTCAAAACGCTGAATGTGCTTAAAAGACAAAACATCACTTCCTCAAACTTCATTAAAGTGGGTATGACTTTTTAAATTTAAATAAATGGATTCACATTTATTTACTCTGCTATTTAGATGTTTTTTAAGCACGCTGTAAATATTTCTGCTGTAAAGTCAGGCATTTTAACATGAAGGATCGACTTGTTTTTGGAGCCAGCCTCTAGTGGCCATTCATAGAACTGCAGCTTTTAGGCATTTTAAAAAAAAACCATAGCACTCCTATGTCAGGATGGCCGAGCGGTCTAAGGCGCTGCGTTCAGGTCGCAGTCTCCCCTGGAGGCGTGGGTTCGAATCCCACTTCTGACAGCAGCCTTTTGACATGAACTGTACTGAAAACATCATATCGTAATAGTAAACACACGTTGACTCAACGATGTAAAAACATTTTTATTTTGAAAATATTCCGTTTATCCTTTAAGCAGAACGTAGTTGTTGCAGTTGAGATAAATATTTGCAGAAGCTTAGTCATGAAACAGATTTTCTCCCAATAAACAAACACCTTCTTACAATAAAAATGTATTTCAAAACACTGAATGTCCTTAAAAGACAAAACATCACTTCCTCAAACTTCATTAAAGTGGGTATGACTTTTTAAATTTAAATAAATGGTTTCACATTTATTTACACTGCTATTTAGATGTTTTTTTAGCACGCTGTAAATATTTCTGCTGTATAGTCAGGCATTTTAACATGAAGGATCGACTTGTTTTTGGAGCCAGCCTCTAGTGGCCATTCATGGAACTGCAGCTTTTAGGCATTTTTTTAAAGAAACTCGTATGTCAGGATGGCCGAGCGGTCTAAGGCGCTGCGTTCAGGTCGCAGTCTCCCCTGGAGGCGTGGGTTCGAATCCCACTTCTGACAGCAGCCTTTTGACATTAACTGTACTGAAAACATCATATCGAAATAGTCAACACACGTTGACTATTACGATGTGAAAACATTTTTATTTTGGAAAATATTCCGTTTATCCTTTAAGCAGAACGTAGTTGTTCCAGTTTGAGATAAATATTTGCAGAAGCTTACTCATGAAACAGATTTTCTCCCAATAAACAAACACCTTCTTACAATAAAAATGTATTTCAAGACACTGAATGTCCTTAAAAGACAAAACATCACTTCCTCAAACTTCATTAAAGTGGGTATGACTTTTTAAATTTAAATAAATGGTTTCACATTTATTTACACTGCTATTTAGATGTTTTTTTAGCACGCTGTAAATATTTCTGCTGTATAGTCAGGCATTTTAACATGAAGGATCGACTTGTTTTTGGAGCCAGCCTCTAGTGGCCATTCATGGAACTGCAGCTTTTAGGCATTTTTTTAAAGAAACTCGTATGTCAGGATGGCCGAGCGGTCTAAGGCGCTGCGTTCAGGTCGCAGTCTCCCCTGGAGGCGTGGGTTCGAATCCCACTTCTGACAGCAGCCTTTTGACATTAACTGTACTGAAAACATCATATCGAAATAGTCAACACACGTTGACTATTACGATGTGAAAACATTTTTATTTTGGAAAATATTCCGTTTATCCTTTAAGCAGAACGTAGTTGTTCCAGTTTGAGATAAATATTTGCAGAAGCTTACTCATGAAACAGATTTTCTCCCAATAAACAAACACCTTCTTACAATAAAAATGTATTTCAAGACACTGAATGTCCTTAAAAGACAAAACATCACTTCCTCAAACTTCATTAAAGTGGGTATGACTTTTTAAATTTAAATAAATGGTTTCACATTTATTTACACTGCTATTTAGATGTTTTTTAAGCACGCTGTAAATATTTCTGCTGTATAGTCAGGCATTTTAACATGAAGGATCGACTTGTTTTTGGAGCCAGCCTCTAGTGGCCATTCATAGAACTGCAGGTTTTAGCCATTTTTTTAAAGAATCCTAGAACTTGTATGTCAGGATGGCCGAGCGGTCTAAGGCGCTGCGTTCAGGTCGCAGTCTCCCCTGGAGGCGTGGGTTCGAATCCCACTTCTGACAGCAGCCTTTTGACATGAACTGTACTGAAAACATCATATCGTAATAGTCAACACACGTTGAATCAACATGAAGGATCGACTTGTTTTTGGAGCCAGCCTCTGGTGGCCATTCATAGAACTGCAGCTTTTAGGCATTTTGCATTGGCCTTCATTTTTCAGCCTAGAATTTGCTGCTAGAAAGGTAAACAGTGTACTGTACTGTACTGTGTAAAAATTATAGGGATAATGTTTCATGATGGGAGCAAGTTTCCTAAATGTCAAACTTCTGCTTTAAGAAGCCCGAGCTCTCAGTCCTGTGAATCAGAGGCCACAGAAAGTGAAACTTGGTTTATGGACACTTCTTTGATTTCACTTCCTGTATTCCTCTACCAACCTCCTTCAGACAGCCTTGTGAAGTTCCTCTTGCAGTCACGTTGAAAGGAAGTGAAGACTGTTGATTATCTCGCCGCTCAGCTGAGCATCTTCTCTGTTCACTGTTTGTCACTTCATCTCTTCTGTGACCTTAAGATGTTTTCCTTTTCCCCACAGAGTCTGACGGAGAGGGTGATTTATCCTCTGAAGATGAAGGAGACATTCAGGTATCACTATCAGTGACAGGCAGAAAATTACCTGGTTAATTAATGCTGCCTTCTAATCTATAATATGGAAATAACGCTAAATATTGCGCTTAATTAGATGTACTGTCACCTTGCAGAAACTAAAAAAATGGAGATGTTCCACAATTTGCACAGGCTTCCTGTGGTTTAAAGATCTGGGATGTTTAATCAGAGAATACATAGTATTTTGCATCCACAAATCATTTTTTTTAAGTGAAAAAAAACTGGATTATATTAAAAAGGACAAATACATTTTGATGCCTCAACCGTCCGATGAGAGAATAAAATGTAGATAAAATCAAAAAGATCGATTTGTTTTGTTCTCTTTCTTCTTTTTTTAGTGTGAGATCCTGGAAATTCAGAGGGATGAAGCCAATCAGAGACTGTCTGACCTGGAGGAAGGTGAGAATCAAAAGGTCGTCCTCATTCAGGACCATAAGCGGGGTGGAGACTACACAGAAAGGGTTTAAAATAATCTGGAATTTCCTCTCATATTTTCTTTCTCTCCTTTTTTCCATCTGCAGCTTCCAATCAGCTCCTGAAAGAGATAAATGTCCTGGAGATGCAGTTCCAGATAGAGCGCTCCTGCAGGGAGAGTGCTGAGGCCCTGGCCGTCAAAGTACGATTCAGTAATTAACTAAAGTGGTGGCGGTCATTTTTCTATGGTCATTCCTGATTTCTGATTTCTAACCCTCATTTTCCATTCCTTTCTTTTCCTTTCCTTTCCTTGACTGTGTCCTTTCCTTTCCTTTCCTTTCCATGCCATTCTTATCCTCCTTCCTTTCCTTTCCTTTCCTTTCCTTTCAATTCCTTTCCTTTCCTTTCCTTTTTTTCACTTTTACACTCCTATGTCCTTTCCTTTTCATTCCCTTCCTTGTATGCCTTTTCTATTCCTTGATGCCTTTTGTGCCTTTGTTTCCTTTCCTTTCTTTTCCGTCCTAATGACCTTTCCTCTCCTCTCCTGACATGAGACTGAGGCAGCTTCATGTGCTTAATGTCAAAGACATACTCTAACCTTTGTCATTTTCATACTAATAGGTTGAAATTAAACGTCCAATAATGTAAAAAGTGAGATTCTGGTAACTGGTAATTTTTTGTTTTGGTCAATGTGCTCAGTCTACAGAGAAATGCACACAGAAACTGAGTCTTCAGGTAGAAACTGCTGCTACAGTGCTGTTACAGTCCGTTACATCATTCCCCGGCCACAATGATGGTGCAGAGTTGAAGAATGAGAATATTTGCTTAATCTTCTAGACCAAGATGGAGGGCATTTAACATTTTTAGTGCTTTTTTTTCCTATTTTAATCACTGTGGTCTTGTATTTCACTAAAAAATATACCAAATCCATAAGTCCTGCAGCTCTATGTAATCATAGATCAATCATCTTTTCTTTAGTTATAATGGCTCTTTTTTTAATGGAATTTTTATGCACAACACTTTTCTAAGTGCCCACAAGTGTCATGAATATTGGGGGGGGGGGGGGGGGGGGGGGGGGGGGGTATACATGCTATACATATTGAACTATTTGCATTTTTACAGCCTCTCCTGTCCTCTCCTCTCTGGTCTGTGTAAACAGATTTTCAGTGAATATTTGTCACGTGACTGTTTGTCTCAGCAGAATCAATCATGGCTTCACAGTGTCGCTGAGGAGCAGAATAAATGTTTTTTTGCAGGATCTAGTTATTACAAACTGTTTATTTTGAGTTTTAAATGGGACGTGTAGAATAAAGTGATTTTGACAGAAATATGTAAAAAAGTAGTCAAAAGTTTAAGCTTTGTTTTGGTTACTTTTTCTAATGGAAGACTTTTGTAACCTATGATCCATTCAAAGACTGTCGGAATGTTCAAATTCTGACTATAAAGCCTGTTTTTACAGTTTCTTTCTACGATAAACGGCATATGTTTGGGAATCTTTTAAAGAAAACATATGTTTAAAGAGTCAGGCGTTAAAACAGCGTATGACAAAAATGATGTGTTTTTTTTTAACATAAATGCATGTAAACATGTTCTAGAAGAACCCCAAAATACAAGTATGAATGTGATAATGAGCAGAACGTGTCCGCTTTGAAAAACACAAACCTCCAGACTCACCATTCTCTCCTCTGTTGCCTAGGTGACCAAAGAGAACAAAGCCCTGAAGAGGGCGAGCCAGATGCTGATGCCGCTCATCCCCGAGCTGCCGGAAAATTTGGCTGCCGTGACCTTTGACCCGGAGTCTGAACCCACGTTGGTTAACGGTGACAACGTGGTTGATCTCGACGAAGAGACGCTGCTGCTGCAGAGCCAAGCCAAGATCGCAGGTTAGACACAGATGATGTGAATCCACCTCATTCAGAATTAGAAGTTAAATTGGGATAACTGGCACTTTTATTGTCTGCACAGTAAACCAAATAATAACCAAATAAATACCTAAAACGTGAAGCAAACAAGACTGAATCCCCAAATTATCATCATGATGTATTAACACATTAAAACATCACCAAAAATACACAGTTTATTGTAAAAAGAAACTGCAAAAACAGGCATTATTGTTTTTATTTGAAACTGTACAAAAGACCTTGAATGGATCATAGGTTATGAAATTTTCAGTTAGAAAAAGTGACCAAAACGAAGCTTTTAATTGTGTGATTTATTTTAAAATCACTTTATTCTACACGTCTTATTTAAAACGCCACCAAAATAAAGCATTTGTAATAACTAGATCCTGTTAAAAACATTAAATTCTGCTCCTCAGCTACACCGTGAAGCCATGATTGATTCTGCTGAGACGAACAGTCACGTGACAAATATTCACTGAAAATCTGTTTACACAGAGCTGAGAGGAGAGGACAGGAGAGGCTGTAAAAATGCAACTAGTTCAATATGTATCGCATGTGGAGACACAATTTTTTCCAATATTTATGACACTTGAAGTTGGAAAAGTGTGTGTACATATAAATTCCATTTTATTCCAATTTTAAAAGAAAAGAAAAAATAATAAAAATTATCAGAGAAATTCAACTGTGATATAACTGTGTTATTCTGCAGACATTTGAGTTGGTCACATTTCTAGCCATGATTGATTCCATAGAGCTGCAGAACTTATATGTGTTATATATATGTTATATATTGCAGTAAAATTCAAGTCCACAGTGAGCAAAATGTAAAAAGAGCCAAAAAGAAAAAATGGCCTCGTGCTTGTTGGGTTTCAGAGGGTTAAATTGAAACTTTAGCGGCTTTGTGTTGTTACAGTCTGTGTACTAAAGCAGATCCTTTCATGTTGCCAGCAACCGGAGCTCTGCTCTCATTCACCAGTAAAAATCAGGCCGATGATGCAACACGTCGCTCAGGAACGTGGAATTCGTTCATCTGCCTGTACTAACGGACACTGCACTGACACAGAGTATACCTTTAATGTTTTTATTATTAGATTGTGTGTGTGTGTGTGTGTCTGTCTGTCAGAGCTGCAGGCGTCAGTGGACGGTCTGCTGGCTGAGAAGCTGCAACTGGAGCAACAAGTGGAAAATCTCACCAAAGAGCAGGTCCAACTCAGAGAGCAGGTACATTACTGTGTGTGTGTGTGTGTGTGTGTGTGTGTGTGTGTGTGTGTGTGTGTGTGTCTTATACACACACACACCTGATGTTCCTTATCTGACTTCTCCTCTCAGCTCGCTCTGGAGGTCGGGGAGAAAGAGATCATACTGAAGAAAATAAGCAAACAGAGCAGAACCATGAATAAAATCAAACGAGGTGAGTCCTTAATAATAATGAGACATTCATTTTTTACCTAAAAAAAAAAAACAGTAAATAGTTTTTTCCTTGTTTCTATTTCTTGTTTCATCCAACCAACAGTCCAAAACATAAATTTATTTAAAGGATAATTTCACCCAATTAACACAAATCTCCACATTTGGTCAAAAATTTTTTATTTAATTTCCTAGACCATTTTTTTTTTTTTTTTTAAATCCAGGGAATATAGTGTTTGGTTTGGGGTTGTTTTGATATTATATGTAGAATTTATTTTATTGAATAAATCCATTTTTTTATTGTGTACTCAAAGGGATGTCAATCAAACTGACGTGGGTTTAAATAATTTTAAGGATTAATTTTGCAAATTAAGTCTATTTCTGAGATTTCTGCTGCCATCAGGGCACAATGGACGTAATGTTGAGTTTAATATGAAACAGAAAAAAACAGCAAATGCTCATAATTGAGACACTTGACTGAGTGAATTTATGACGTGATTATCAAATTGTGTTCATTTTCTGCAGATAGACTAATTTATTAAGCAATAATTCACTTCAGTACTTTTCATTTTTAATTTCTCAGTTAAAAACATCATGAATGCCATCATAAATGCCACTTAATTCTGTGTGTGTGTGTGTGTGTGTGTTTTCTCTGTGTGGTTATGTGTGTGTGCACAGTCTCCCAGCTTGTCACGGAGGAGTTCACAGAAATGTCTCAAAAGCTGGAGCTAGAGCAGGACCTCCGGCAGCACGCTGAAGTCTTCGCCCACCAGGTGTGAGCGCATGGCACGCCTGTTAGTGTGTGTGTGTGTGTGTGTGTGTGTGTGTGTGTGTGTCTTTTCTGCATGGCACAAAACATTTTGTCATACTTTCACACCTATAGATACTGAGGGTGACAGGTCGTGCCACAGGAAGGGAGCATGAGTGTTAGAGCGTTGACCTTCGGGGCGGCTACGGCGAGCAGACGGACACTTGGACACACACACACACACTTATACACTCACACACACACACTTCCGCTGTCAGCTGATGTGGCGGGACAGGAGAAGGGGTCTCCATTCTCTGTTTTCACACCGATGACACTTTGGTCAAATCCTGGCTCTGTGTTTTGAGGCGAGGCGTTCACACACACGAGACAAAAGCAGACACACAAGCTGTAAAAACACCAATTCACTTAAAACACACCAACACACACACACACACACACACAAACACACTTTCTGCTGCCCCAGCTGCTCCGATAATGAAGGTCTTTTCTTTCAAAAAACGCCTCTCTGTTCCCTTTCCCCGTCCCATTCCGCCCCTCCCATCCCCATAATTAGCGGCCATCACTGCCGCTGAAGGAGAATAGTGGTCTTTAAGCACAACCTGTCTTTGCCTGACACCTTTATGTTTTGCCGAGCATATAGCAATTGTCGCCTTTGTGCGCAGCGTCCTCCATTTACTGGACAGGCGCACAATAGGCCGCCTCGCAGGGGTCCTTACCTGTGAAAAGGACCCCCAACTGTTCATACAATCCCCCCCCCCCTCCTCCTTTACTCTCAATTCATGGTAAAAGACCCCCCTGTGCTGAATGCCTCTTGTATGCTGTCTGTTTTCATGTGTTTTGAAAACACCAACCATTCACACCTCTCCTCTGTGATGCATGGTGGTATAATGACGCAGGGCCTCAAAACAGGAAACAATTTGGAGGATTTTTTTTTTTTTTTTTTAAATGTGTGTGTCTTTGTCTCTTTGTGTGTCTGTGTGTTTGTATGTATGAAATAATTGTGCTAATTGCTGTGTGAAAATTGCTCTCTGCTGAAGGGAGAACCCGGGATTAGAGCGGTGTAATTTGCAGCGTGGAGCTCTGAGCCGCCGCGTGCTGAAACGGAGATCACTAAACCTGCTGCTGCCGCCTCGGTTTGTCCATACAGCGAAAAAGAAATGAAACCACTTTTTCTCACACTTCCTGTTGTCTGATCACCAAATCTGCCCTCGTAAAGCATCCATACAATCTGTCACAGATACAGGTACAATATGAGTTTATGTTCTTTGTGTTCGCAAATTAATGGCTACAATTAAACACAGATTACATTATTTTTTGGACATTGCTCGCAAAGAAATAATAATGAAAAAACAACAATTAAAACAGTTTTTTTTTTCAGGTGCATCACTTACAGTCAGCGTATTAGGGGCTTGTCTGCAAAAGTAAAAATAAATCCTTTTTTTGTGTGTGCAAGCCAGGGAGTCAATCCAGTGTTGGACAAAATATGTCTTTTTTTATTTTGACATAATTACTTATTCCAAAAAACAACAGATGATACAGTTATGATATAAATACAAAAACAACAACAAATAAATTAAATAAATAATAATAGTAACAATAATAACAATACATTGAAGAAAAATCACAGCACTTGTATAGTTGTTACAAAAATATACAGAAAATAATAATAATCACATAATATAGACACATAATAACCATAAACGTGTATCTTCACACATAAATATACACACCTTTAATAAAAACAAAATATTTCTGTCATTCTTTTTTTTAATTCATAATAATCATGTTTTATTTAATTGTGGACTCAAAGGAATATAAGTCAAACTGGCATTGGTTTATTGATATTTTTTTTAAAGAATTTTTAAGCTTTTATGTGTTTTTGCAGTTGAACACTTCGACTTAATTAGTTGTATTAATTATTTGTGGCAGTATGTCTGATGTTGTCTGCTGTGGATAACTCCCACAATCAAATCAATATTTCTACCTGTATTTGGAGCATTAAACATCACACAAGCTCATGCACAACAACAAAAGGTAACACTTACTATGAATGTCTATGGAGCATTATTAACATATTTATTAAACATATTGCTCATATTTGTGTTATCGTATCTTCAGGATGTTTCACTACACAACGATCGTGGCCACAAGAATATTCAGCCACAATATTATTGCAATATCTTTGTCTTTTTTTTAATGTAAAAATAAAAAATATCAGTTAGATTCATCTTTAATTTTATTATATTTCATATTTTTCTTTCTTTTTTTTAAACAAATGTACATCAAAATTAAACTAATGAAAGGATTATTTACATTAACATTTATTTTACTATATTTTCACTTTTGTATTATTATTATTATTATTATTAATAATAATAATAATAACCTTTATTTAGACGGGGATAATCCATTTAGACCTAGGTCACATTTTTTTTTCAATGACACTCTCGTTACACACAATACATTTTAGTCATAAAGCAACAGAAAAATAAAATAAACAACAACCATGAATAACATTTTTTTAAAGTCAATTATCTATATCAATCCAGAGAGGAAACATTCTGGATTATTTTGATATAAATATTTCATGCTTTAAATATCAAAGTCATTGTTAATGCTGATATATTGCAACCCAAAGTCTTGCTGCATCATGTTATTAATGTTTTAAGACATTATTCTTTATTATTATTATTATTATTATTATATTTATAATCTGTTAGAATGGTTCAGACTCTTGTTGTCATTTCTGCATGAAAGCATAAAAAATATTATAAATGCTGAACTTATAACATATTATGTCCACCACTCATTAAGCATTATAACCTGTCATACATAATTATACACATTTATAGTTATTTAAGAGTAAAAATGCATTGTAATGCATTATAGACATGACCTCAATAGGAAGTGTTACCAAGCTAACTCTTTGTTTGTAGCACTCTATTCATTTATTAGCTTTAAACCACTATTATTAACAGTTGCTGGTGGATTTATTCATCACACTGCAGAAGAATCTAATTTTCTCAGTGAATCAAGGCAACATTTTTCATTTTTCCTCACAAGTCACTTATCATAATGTGTGGAAGGTTATGCTTTGTCTCATAGCTGAACCATCCTGTTTGCATTGTTGCTATTCTTCAGACGAAGCTGATGAGTGATTCCAAGTCATTGTTCTGTTTGAAAACACTTTCTCTGCATCGTGACAACCTCCTGGGGGAAGAAAATGAACAACCAGCCATTCAGATCTCACTTAATCTTTCCTCTAATTGTGACTCATTGTCATTAATGGATTTCTTTTTCCATTTTCATAGAAGCAGATAATCATAAAAGATGTGTTCGAGGTGTCAGAAGGTGAATTTGCGTTGCTTCTTGTCAGATGCTGGCGGAGCAGAGGGCGGCCTGCAGAGAGAGCGTGACGCAGAGCCCCGAGACCGGCCTGCAGCTGCAGCAGGCGCTGGAGCAGATATCCAGCATCAGCACGGCCCTGAGCCACATACAACGCTGCTACCAGGACCAGGTGTGTGCACATGTGATGGAAGATCGTGTCATGATCAAGCTTAAGGTCTGAGGATGAGGCAAACCAGGAAGTGACTGACGGTGGCTGCAGAAGTTTTTCAGTCCATTCATTTCAATCATAGACTTTATATAAATAATGGATGTAGTCACTGTGACGTCACTCATTGGTTTGTGGCCTGTTTGAGGCATCGAGTTCAGCGTTACACTCGTCGCCATCTTGTTTCCGATACGGGGAGCAGACCATATTTGGACTGTGGAGGAGGAGAGGGATCTGATCACTGACTACAGCCTCTCTACACCTCAACCTGACTGAGAGAAGCTGCTGCTAATTCATGTTAGCATTAACTGGGATGTTAGTTTTGGCTAGCAAAAAACAAAAACTAGATGTATGTTACTGACCTCAGAAAACTGAGCAGCGACTCCTTGGAGTGTCTGTTAGTCCAACCAAACGCTGAACAAGACATTTTTACTGAACAAAACGTTCAAATAAACTGTCATTAAGTGAAAATACAGTGAAAGGGTCAAAGTTATGAGACCAAACCTTTTTTATATCTATATAAAGTTATATATAACTTTATTGACATGTTACCGTGGAAACGCATTGTTCTGCTTCTGCTTCTTCTGGGGCCATTATTTGAACTATTAATGTGAAATTGTCTTGAACAAGTTGTTTAGTAGCGATTGAGACTATAGTGTTGTCCTAAAAAAAATTTCGGAGGTAAAAAATCAAGTGAGAAGTCTCATTTTGGCCATTATGAGAAGCAGAACAATACGTATCCACTATATATATATATATATATATATATATATATATATATACATATATATATATATACATATATATATATATATATACATATATATATGTATGTATATACACACACACACACACACACACACACACACACACACACACACAGAGACCAGTTTGGTCTGATAACTTTGACCCTTTCATTGTATTTTCACTTAATGTTTATTTGAATGTTT
Organism: Centropristis striata; assembly: GCF_030273125.1. Classification (NCBI taxonomy): domain Eukaryota; kingdom Metazoa; phylum Chordata; class Actinopteri; order Perciformes; family Serranidae; genus Centropristis; species Centropristis striata. Next base: position 9,286,139 of record NC_081533.1, read on the forward strand.
TGTTCAGTAAAAATGTCTTGTTCAGCGTTTGGTTGGACTAACAGACACTCCAAGGAGTCGCTGCTCAGTTTTCTGAGGTAAGTAACATACATTTTGTTCTTGTTTTTTTGCCAAAACTAACATCCCAGTTAATGCTAACATGAATCAGTCAGGTTGAGGTGTAGAGAGGCGTGTAGTCAGTGATCAGATCCCTCTCACTCCTCCACAGTCCAGATATGGTCTGCTCCCAGTTTTCGGAAACAAGATGGCGATGAGTGTAATGCTGAACTCGATGCCTTTATTCCTATATTTATACAGTCTATGGTCAATGACACGAGAGCAAAATGGTCCATTGTTGTTTCTTTCATCCCTCAGAGTCAGAGTGCTGTGGGAGACAGCAGCGTCCTCTCTGAGCTGAGAGAACAGCTGGAGAAGAGCGAGGAGGAGAGGAAGACCTCGGAGGCTCAGCTGACTGAAGCTAACAGCTCTGTGACACAGCTCCAGGAGGAAGGTAGCGGAAACATTTCTTAGTGAAGATGCTTTATGATACCTGAAAGAAAGGGCCAAATAGTTAAATGTGGAGGCCAAAGTGGGATCTCTTCTACTGGCTTCTTGCTCCATAAAACTCTACATTATATGTTGCAAATCTCTGAAAAGCACCAATGATGTGTTTAAGTAGCTAATGTCTATAGGTTACTTCAGTAACCCTGGTTTTCTGAGTAGCACTAGTGAGACATCGAAAAAAATGCTAAGAAAGAGAACATTTCTTCTAATGTTTCTTGGGTGGTGATTTTGAAAAATATTGTCAATTAAGAAGATATTAATGGTGCAGTTTGTAAGATATGTCAAGTTTTTTTAGTTTGAAACATAAAACAATGAACTATCAACAGAATGTGAAGAAGTAAGTCAAAATACATCTATGTATTGTCTTATCTTATGAAATTAGCATGCTAACCAGCTAGTCTAGCCTCTCCTGTCATGTAATAGCATGTGTACCTAAAGAGACATGTCATTAATTTTATTTAAAAAGCATTGTTAGCAGCTTTACACCTAAAACTATTATTACTCTCTGAACCCTGACATGCAAGTTTTCTGTGAAGGATCACCAAAACTACACCCTTCATCATAGAAATAAACTGTAAAAACAGGCATTACTGTCAAAACTTGAACTTTCCAACAGTCATTGAACAGATCATAGGTTAAAAATGTTTCCGTTAGAAAAAGTAACCAAAACGAAGCTTAAAATTGTGATATTTCTGTGAAAATCACTTTATTGTACATCTACACGTGTCTCCAAAAATAAAGCGTTTGTAATAACTAGATCCTGTTAAAAACATTAAATTCTGCTCCCCAGCAACACTGTGAAGCCATGATTGATTCTGCTGAGACAAGCAGTCATGTAACAAATATTAACTGAAAACCTGTTTACACAGAGCTGAGAGAAGAGGACAGGAGAGGTTGTAAAGAAATGTAAATAGTTTATTATGTATAGCATGTGCAGACACAATTTTTTCCAATATTCATGAAAAGTGTTGTATATAGAAATTGCATTTACTCCAATTTTTTACTTGCGTTTTTTCTTTTCTTATGATCTTTATTTATTTATTTATCCTTATAACAGTGTTATTCTGCACAAAACATTTCTAAGACACTTCTTACCATGATTGTGCTGATTCCATAGAGCTGCAGGACTTTTATATAGCAGTAAAATATAAGGGCACAGTGAGTAAAAAACACATTGAAAGAGGGTTAATATGGATCAGTGTAATAGTGTATGTGTATGACGGTTCTCTTAGCTTATGAACAAAGGAATTGTTTCACCGTCTTCCTTTTGTAGTGAAACAGTTAAAAGAAACACTGAAGAGAAAGGATGAAACCAATAAATCAGATGGACCAGAGGAGGATGCCACTCCAGCTCCCGTTCCACCACCACCTCCTCCTCCACCTCCTCCTCCTCCTCTTCCACCTCCTTCCACTGCCGTCACCAGGTATGGGCGTCCTAGTTTCACAATTGTTTAACTCCTTATTTAGAGGGTTTTTACAGGCTACTAGCTAATCTCTCTCTCTCTCTCTCTCTCTCTCTCTCTCTCTCTCTCTCTCGCTCTCTCTCTCTCTCTCTCTAGTTTTTCTGATTTCCTGAGAAGCAGGAGAAAAGGAAGAGCCTGTAACTCTGATCAAAACAGTGAGCCTTAAAGTCTCCCTTTCATTCAACTCTCACAATGTCACAAGAATCCTGAATTGATCATATATCCTGGATTATTGGATGTTCTTTTATTATATAATTTTAATACAAATGAGTGCGTTCTCCACAAACACCACAACAATAAGCTCTCAGTCGGAGAGGTTTAACACTTAAATTCTACCTTATCCATCTTTAAGAAGCAGCACCCTTGTTGGACATCAAGACAAAAGCGGTGGATGAAATGATGGAGAGGATAAAGAAAGGCATCGTCCTGAGGCCCATCAAGATAATACAGGTGTATTTCTAGGCATTTATACATAGACTGTATAAAAGGAGAGGATGTAGCCACCAATACGTCATCCATTGCTTTGTGGAGGGTTTTAAAGCTTCAAGTTTGGCATTTTGACAAGATTAAATTAGATTCCACTTTATTGTCATTGCACAGAGCACACACTGAGACAACGAAATGCAGTTTAGCATCTAACCAGAAGTGCAAAAAGGCAGTAAAATGCATATGTACAGTAATATATATAGATGTAATATACATTTTACAAAAGGTTTTAGCAGCAGATAGCAGTAAATAGTGCAAATAGATTAGTATAAATAAAGTGCAGTGACAGTATATGAATACGCTATAAGGGTTAAATGCAGTAGCCCCTTTCAGACAGCCATTTAAAGACGCTTTTTTTTTTTACACTTCTGTGACGTTTCGCCTTCAATCTTAATGTCCCGGAGGTGTGATGGGGGGACCAAGTGATCCCGGCTCTGTATCGCCTTCAGAGGTAGAAACAGATGGGTTAAATAGGCAAAACTGTTCAAGAAAGATCAATGTGAACCAGCGGAGACGGAAATTATGTGACGTACGTTATTTGTGCGACGAACTCACGGGTAATAAGAAAAGTGGAGCGTATCATCAGAAACACGCCTCTCACTTGAGTCCGTCAGTAATCGAATCATGTTCAGCAAAATGCAGAACAACTTTGCTTGAGTCTGTAGATTCTCTACAGAGAGAAACTTGACTTGCTGTTCTTCTACCAGCATTGTTTTGAATGCACTCACTGCTGCCGTTGATTATTGTACACGTACTGCTGCAGCTCTGTTACACGACACTACTGTCTCCTCCCACTTTGTGCCGGATTGCAATGTGAATGGACGCCAATATAACGTCACTGCAGAATCAGTATGAATGAAGCTTCGTTACGGCATTTTTGCGCAACTAAGTAAGTAAATTTTATTTATAAAGCGCTTTTCACAGCAAAAAAACCCCAAAGTGCTTTACAAGGGCATAAAACAGCATACAGAAAAACACAATACAACAAGAAAACATAATTAAAGCCTAGACGTTGTTGACCAGGTACATATAGTCAACTAAATGCCTGTCTAACCTGTCTAAACAGATATCTTAATCTGACATCTAAAAGAATCCACAGACACCGTAGACCGTAATGGTGCAGGCAGAGCGCTCCAAGGTTTGGGTGCTATAGATTCAAAGGCTCGATTACCCCGAGTCTTAAGGCAAGTGCGTGGGACTGACATTAAATTTAAGGTGTTTGATCGGAGGGAGTATAAAAAGGGCTGCTGAGTCACCAGCTAACACTAGTGCTACCTAGCTAGCCCAGTTAGCAAGATGCATCCATAATTCATGTTCATAATTCTTTGAATCCATAGCACCCAAACTTTGGAGTGCTCTGCCTGCACCTTTACTGTCTACGGTGTCTGTGGATTGTTTTAGATGTCAGATTAAGATTTATCTGTTTAGACAGGTTAGACAGGCACTTACTTGACTATATGTACCTGGTCAACAACGTCTAGGCTTTAATTGTGTTTTCCTGTTGTATTGTGTTTTTCTGTGTTTGCCTGTATGTTGTTTTATGCCTTTGTAAAGCACTTTGTGACTTTTTGCCTGTGAAAAGCGCTTTATAAATAAAATTAACTTACTTACTTTCTGTAGTTATGCTAATTTTGGCTAGCCAAAAACAGTCATAAATCGAAACTTACTTTAGAGTTTTTTTTAGTGCAACCGGACACCAATCATTTTTCAGCAACCAAAATGTTACAAATACCTTTGAAATGAAAACACACTTTAAGTCCAAGTTCTAAGACCACGACACCAACACCCAAAAAAACAGTTCATAGCCATTTAAATGTACAAACTGCCATGGATATGCATTGCTAATCCTCTATTCTGACTGACAGGTTGCCAAGATAGCAACATGTAAATCACAAGGTAGCCACGCCCAAAAGCAAAACCTGCTTTATCATGTATTTTACTCAAATGGGACCATAATTTACAAAATGAACATCATGCTGTGTTGAAGAAGACCTAAAACTAGAGATTGATGCCATAAACTAAGTAGTAAAATGTTTATTGAAGTAATAAATCAAGTGAGAAGTGGGTTCTTTTTCTCATTTACTGTACAGTTGGACTTCTTTTTGCAACCAGTGGAGTCGCCCCCTCCTGGCCATCAGAAAGAATGCAGATTTAAGACAATTCTGCATTGGCTTCACTTTTCAGACCCAATGCTGCATCCACTTCTTTTATACAGTCTTTCCATTTATATAACCAGAGGAACGTTTATAGAAACAAAACTATGAAAACTGACACCTGATTTCTCTGTTTACAGGAGGATGACAGCTCATGGAAGGTCGGTTATCTTCATGTTTCTTTCTGTTTTTATTAAAAAGCAGTTGTTCCAAAATATCCCCAAATTTTCTTGCAGGACCAGAGGAGTGAAAACAGAAAATCAGCCATCGTGGAGTTGAAAGGAATGCTGGTAATGTAGTTAAACTCACATTGGTGCCTTGAGTGATAACTGGCCTTTCCAGCCACTGTGTTTTGACGCATCTTTAAACCACCAGGACAACATGAAACGTCAGCACCTCCGCAGAGTGCCATCCAGACGAGGGCTTGGCCGAAATGTTGGGGAGGCAGAGCTCCTGCAGGTGCTCCAGAGGAGGAGGAGAGCGATGGGGGACAACCAGGAGCAAACACAGGGTACGCTGTCCTGTCACTACGCTATGTCTTTTTATTTAAATGGGTTTTGGTTAATATGAAATTGTTTGAGTATCATGTCTCCATATTAGTGGTTCTTTTAGGGCCAAAGGTATGCTAAGAACATTATTATAGCAGTAAACAACTATTTACAATGTAAAGATATAAATAATAAGTAATTGCATCAATATTTATTAATGACTTCAAGAGTCAACCATACCTGTACCGCCGGTGGGATGGTGGGTGAAATGTAAGTTTTTCTTTCAAATATCGGCAAAAACACACAGTTGATCGTAAAAAGAAACTGTAAACACAGGCATTATCATGGGAGTTTGAAATTTCCGGACAGTCCTTGAACGGGACATAGGTCACGAAAGTTTCCGTTAGAAAAAGTGACCAAAACGAAGCTTAAAATTGTGATATTTCTGCTGAGACGAACAGTCACGTGACAAATATTCACTGAAAATGGGGTTTTCAGGAGAGGTTGAAAGTTGAGGTTGTAAAAATGCAAATAGTTCAACATGTATAGCATGTGGAGACCCAATTTGTTTTTCCTAATATTCTTGACACTTTAGTGCACTTGGAAAAATGTTGTATATTTAAATTTCATTTCATTTCTATTTTTAGAAACATAATTTAACAGAGAAATGGAACTTGCTTTTTTTCATTTTCTATGACTTATGTTACTATAACTATTAGAGTTAATCTGCAGAAAAGACATTTGTAGTTGTTCCCACTCCTCGCCATGATTGTGTTGATTCCATAGAGCTGCAGGACTTTATATATTGCAGTGAGGCAACAGTGAGTGAAACGTAAAAAGATTACAAAAAAACAAAAACGGCCTGAGGTTCAGAGGGTTTGAAGTTAAAAGTAACCATCAGATCACTGCCAGGCTCAACATCTGATCAGCACGCAATGACTATTCCTGCCTTTGAAATATTTAAAACCCAGAACAAAGTGCTTTATCACATCACTGTGTTCATATCCTTCAGTATGTTATTGTCTGAATTTGTGCTTAACCAGCTAATCTCTCGGTCAGACACCCTGGCAGGTCCACAGAGTGTCCCAGCAGCAGGAGATGGTCCCTGGGCCGGCGAGAGCAGCAGCGCCCCTGTGCTCCGGAGGCTGAGACAGAACCGAGAGAAGAGAGACTCTCGCATCAGAGCATCAGCCCTGATTATCAGCCAAGAAAACTGAATAAATTAACATCACGGCAGTCTAACTGTCATCGCTTTTTTTCAATAAGATGATGAGTTTGTTGAGCAAACTGCACCTGCAATACATTCTTTTTTATTGCTGAGTGATTTCCTGGATGTCTCTTTTGTTTTGACTTGAACCGATTATCTTTGCAAATGCACTGAAATAACACATGAATGCATTGCTTTTGTCTTCATTTACAATAAAATGTCAGTTGATCTTGGCCTCTATTGATAGATTAAAATAAAGACTTGACTTGTGATCACCTCTGAGTCAAATAACATCAGAAAACAGTCCTTAATGTTTGTTTTATGCTCCTGGGAGTACCAGACGGGAGGTGAAAACAAACATAAAATCCCACATTTATAGCTAAAGAAAATGCCATTTAACCTAGGTCTGCTTCAGACAGTCAGTACTTGTTGCGTGTCAAAGGAAATGAAACTCATTCAGCTGTGTTTAATATCCGACGTCGTTCTTTTTAGATTTCGTCTGATCTAAGTGCAGGTTTTTTTATGCTACAGAATATAGAAGAAAAATAGCCCTGAGCCATAAAAAAACACTTTATTATTTGAATACTCTCACCCACTTTTCCCCCGAGGTGTCTGTCTCTTAAAGCGTGATCTGGCGTACGGATGCCATTTATTTAGGCACATTAAAGCTCTCACACCTGAAGCCAGGAGGTGTCGTTGAGATAAGAGCCTCAGGTGATCCTGAAAGTATCCTTAAATGCAGCAGGTCGCCTTTTGTTTTCTCACCTTCCACACAGATACTGTATATATATGTGTGCATGCATGCATGAGTGACTTCATCCAGCCTCACACCCTCACACCACACTATCTATCTATCTGCCTATGTTAAAAGCATTTGAAAAGATGAAATTACTCCCACCTTTGACTCCGACACCGTTTTAGTGTCTTCACACTGTTTCACATTATATATTTACTTTATTTAGCTCTTTTTACTAGAAGGGCTGCCTTTTCACTCTCCAGCATACATTTTTTATTGTTTTTATCCTCCTCAGTCGCTCTCAAAGGTGTTAGCTTTTGGGATGCAGTAATGTATTCTGCCCCCTCAGTGTTATTGAATCAATGCACGTGAAAGCCAGAGAGAGTGAGTGTGTGTGTGTGTGTGTGTGTGTGTGTGTGTGTGTGTGTGTGTGTGTGTGTGTGTGAGAGAGATGGAGATATACAGGTAATGAAAGCAGAACAAGAGGTCCTGAAACTGATACTGATATAAAGGGCGTGTAAACGAGAGACAATAGTAATAGTAATATTGTAAAGGATCTCAGGTTTGTTGAAAATTATATATGCAAATAGAGTTTTTACTTCTCCCATGCCCCTTACCCTAACAGTAACCATCACAGCTACCTGCCTGACTCCAACCTTTACCTTCACTTAAACCTGAGCCTTAAAAACAAGTCTTATCCCTCAAACAGGCCTTTGAAGAAATGAGGAGCAGATGAAATGTCCTCTCTTCCCGTAAGTGTCCTCACAATTGTAAAGGATCTCAGATTCATTGATTGGAAGACCAAGAGTAAACGCAACTGGAGAAAAAGTCTGGTCTTGATGCATGCTTTTTATTAGGTCACAAGGTAAAGTTATCAGTGCTGGACTCAGACTTACATCGCTCTTGTAGGATCCCAGTCAGAATAAGCCCAGATTTCTGTAAAAATTCACATTTTCATTCTTCTACAGAAGTTGGACTTACACGTAAACCGAATTCTATTGGCCAGTTACAATGACATGGACAGGCCACCAGCTGATCAAGTCTCTTCGAAGGTTGTGATACACTCTGTGTGTGTGTGTGTGTGTTTGTTGTTGTTACAGACGGGTATCTATGAGCTACAAAGCCTAAACAAGATACCTTCTGTGAGAACACGCTGTCTCAGGCTTGTCTGTGTGAAAGATGAGCTACTATCTGCCTTCTTATAATTATTCAAACATAACAAACAACCAAACTGTGCTTATCCATCCATCTATTCGTCTACTTGCACTGAGCCCGCAGTGTCTCCTGAGCTTTCTAAAATTGTGGAATAAAAGAAGCATGGCTGTAAATATCTATGCTTGCAACTATAACCTCCACCAAAGGAACAATTCCTGAAATAATTGTGGCCGTATTGAGAGAAACCAGCTAATTTCATGTATAAAGGCACATTTATGGGCAAACAACACCATAAAACAGTCTGATTTTCTCTCTTTTTTGCCTTTAAATAACTTTTGGAGGCTTTTTTAAAGTGAAAAGTACTTCACTTTGCATTCCAGGCAATAGTGTTATTTCTTCCAGCTGACCTCCTGGTATATATATAGTTTAGGTAATCTGTGGTGATGGAAAAGTTATTTCCTTTGGCTACAAAAACAGGCATTATCGTGGGAGTTGGAACTTTCCGATAGTCCTAGGTTACGAAAGTTTCTGTTAGAAAAAGTAACCAAAACGAAGCTCAAAATTGTGATATTTCTGTCAAAATCACTTTATTCTACATGTATAATTTAAAATGTCGCCAAAAATAAACTGTTTGTAATAACTAGATCCTGTTAAAAACATTAAGAAACATTCTGCTCTCTGACAATAGTGTTATTCCCCTCAGCTGACCTCCTGGTATTTATATAGTTTAGATAATCTGTGGTGGTGGGAAAGTTATTTCCCTACAAATGCAACATGTAATCATGGATGGATTACTGAACAGGCCTATCGGGTACAGGCTCAAAGTGTCAGAGAGACACATACCAGCCAGGAAGAGACTCAAAAAGACCACAAAAGAACATAAAACGACTAAAAAGAGACGCATAGAAACTACTAAAAAGACACAAAATAACTACAAAGACTTGTAGTGAAGAAAAGAAGCATAAAATGACTAAAAAGGAACGCACAACGCTAAAGAGACACAAAAATAATTACAAAAAGACTCAAATTTACTACAAAGAGACACATAACCACGAAGAGATGTGTAAAAACTACAAGGAGACACAAAACAGCATTAAAAAGACGTTAGACAACAATAAATTCTGTGTGTTTTGGTCCTCTGTGGGGAAGATGGTGGGGTCTTTTGCATGTCTGCCCAGGGGCCCATTGTCATAATCCACCCATGCATGTAATATTTATATAAAATACTTGCTTGCCTGAAATATGGAGGCTAGCAACAGGAAAAATACTCACTCACTGGTCACTTTATTAGAATATGATGGAAAAGTCCATTTCACATATTAAAGTCAAACAGCCCCAACCAAGTATTGAGTCATACAGATGGACATACTTTTCAAAGGCCAACATTTCCATATTAAACATACTTTTTCAAATTGGTCTTTTGTAATATTAAAAATTTTTGAGACACTGAATTTTAGGTCTTTGTTAAATGTAAGCCATAATCATTATAAATAGAAGAAATTAAATAAATTAAGTCATGGAATGTTTCATTCTGTGTGGAATGGATCTATATTATGTATATATATGTTATTTCCACTTTTTTAAATTGAAATACTGATAAACTTTTCTATTATATTCTTATTTATTGAGATGCACCTGTATGTATAGAATATGTATAGAATGTATGTATATGTCTTATTTTTTATGTTCTTTTATTCTGTTTTCCCAAGAACGATCTACTGAACACCTCAAAGACTAAGCAAATGATCATAGATTTCCGCAGGTTCAAGCCCCCTCTTCAGCCAGTGAATACCTGTGGGGTAGACATCAAGGTGGTGCCAAGTTATAAGTATCTAGGTGTATACCTGGATAATAAGTTGGACTGGTTGCTAAACACAGATGTTCTCTACAAAAAGAAGGAAGCTCAGATCTCTGGACATCTGTAGTAAGATGCTGCAGATGTTTTATCAGTCTGTGGTGGTAGTGTGTTGTTTTATGCTGCAGTCTGCTGGAGAAGCAGCATCACACACAGAGATGAAGGCGGTTGGACAGACTGGTCTAAAGAGCTGGTTCTGTGGTTGGAGCCATGTTGGACACACTGGAGGAGGTGGTGGAGAGATGACCTGTCAACATGTTCCAGGCTCTCTCCTTTGCAGGATGGAGAGATTAAAAAGACCCTTCTCTCCTACAACCATCAGGTTGTCTCATTCTAACAGAGCTAACAGACTAACTGAAGTTCCCCTTGGGGATATAGGAATTAATTTTGATTTGATTTTGGATGTATTTGATATCTATGTGTCTGTACCTTGAGCTGCTGTGACAACTAGATTTAGATAAATATATAGTATCTTATCTTATAATTGTATAAGATGCAGCAGGTCGCCTCAATAATTGCACACTGTTAAAATAATTGCCTAAGTCATTTTTTGTCAAAATTGTTTTTTTTTTGGCTAAATCATCTCCTCATGACTCCGTCCACCTATGTTAAAATCGTCTACATCCTCAGTTGATCAGATCATGTGATTTTACCCCTTTAAGATAATGGCCTATGTCAAGTGTGTGACTTAAGCGGATTTATTATGCCTAAGTCAAAATAATTTTTTTTGGAAATTTAAAAAAAAAAAAATTTTGCAATTTTTTGAACATGCTTTTGTGACTTAAGCAAGATATGGTAACACTTTATTTAAAAGGTGTCTACATAAGAGTGACATGAGCGTGTCATAAACATGACATGGGATGTGTCATGAACATTTATGACACTTTGAAGTAACATTAATGCTCATGATACTTGTCATGTCATGTTTCTGACAGGCTTGTGTGACTCTTATGTAGACAAATTAAAGTGTTACCATAACTTGCTTAAGTCACAAAGGCATGTTCAAAAAATTGCCTAAGTCATTTATTTCTCTTAAGTTACATAATTTACACACAGTGTTATTACTATGCCAATAGCCATCCTTTGTTACATCCTTTTTGAGTGAAATGATCAATAAATGTCATATGTTACACTTTTGGTGAAGTTTTTTGTGTTTCCTGCAAAACTTGAAAAATTTAGCTAGGCGATTATTTTAACAGGGTGACGTTAAATACCATAAACGCCCAATGTATCGTTTATGTCACATCACAGATCTTTGACATTTAGTGGTAATACTTTTTTCTAAAACATCATAAATGTGTTCTATGTGGTCCACTTGGTCTGTAGTATATCCCCAATCATTTTCCTTTAACCCTCCTGTTGTCCTCGGGTCAAGGAATGAAGAAGAGGGAAGGACGCAAAGGGAAGTAAAAAGGGATGGAGGAAAGAAGGAAGGAAAGAAAGAAGGATGGAGGAAGGAAAGAAGAGAGGAGGAAAAGGAAAAAGAATGGAAAGGAGAGAGAAAGGAAGGAGGATGGAGGAAAGAAAGGGGAGGAGGAGAAGAAAGGAAGGAAAAAATAAAGAAGGAAGGAGGGAGAAAAGGAGGGAGGCAGGAAGGAAAGAGGGCAGAAATGAGGGAGGAAGGAAGGAAAGAGGGCAGAAAGGAAGGAGGAAGGAAAGAAAGGAGGGAAGAAAAGGGGGGGTGAGGGAAGGGAAGAAGGAAGGAGGATAGAGGAAGGGATGGAGGCGGGAGGGATGAAAGAAGGAAGGAAGGAGGAAAGGAGGGGAAATCAGGAGGAAGGAAAGAAGAGAGAAAGGAAAGGAGATAGCGGAAAGAGGAAAGAAAAGAAGGGAAGGAGGGAGGAAAGGAAGGAAAGAAAGAAAGAAGGGGCGAGGGAAGGAAAGAAGGAAGGAGGATAGAGGAGGGAGGAAAGAAGGAAGGAAGGAGGAAAGACGAGAGGAAGGCAGGAGGAGGGAGGAAAGAAGGAATAGTCAAAACAGATTGGGTCAATTTGACCCGGAAGGACGGCAGGAGGGTTAAGGCTAACTGGGTCTAGGTTCTTATGGGTTAATAATCATTTTATGCCACTTGTCCTCCGGCCACCGGGGGCGCTGTAGACAGAGCCCCCCTCTCCCTACGGGGCCTCCTCCTGAAAACACCGGGCAGGAACTTTGACCGGTGCTCCAGCACTAGCGTTAGCAGCCCGCTAGCTGTTTTCTGTACTATTTTCATACTTTTGTGTGTGTTGTTTCATATGCAGAGAGATGTGGTTTATTTATTTGCTCAGCTGGCTGTCGTTAGTCATCCAGATATCCTTCGTCACTCTAGCAATAGGTAAGTGTCCGCTGAGAGAGCTAACTGTTAGCTGGAGGCTCGCTTGCTAATGCTAGCAGAGTTAGCAGCTGAAGTTGCACCGTTAAACCGGGCTCCGTTTTACAAATTAGCGACTGTATTAGCACTGGGGAGTGTATTAACTATTACATACAAATGCAAATGGTAATATTGTGCCTCAAAAGTAAAGTTACGTGCATTAGTTTGCCGGAATACTGGTAGCCTGTTTAGCTAGCTAACGTTAGCTTTCCAGCACAGGAAGTTCTGTGCAACGAATACAAGATGCTGTTTTTTATTTATTTTTTTTACTTCTCAACGATAATTACTGCACATATTTAAATAATGCAAGCTATTCCATATACTCACAATGATATATTATGGTTAGATGTCTTCATTTTAATTAGTTTTAATGGTTTATAAGTGATACTTCTCCTGATTGTAATATTTACTAATTAGCATTTAGCGTTCTCTCTCTTTAGCTCTTTTATCGATAAAAACTAATCACTTGATTAATGCCTCAGGAAATAAAGGTTAATATGCTCATAATGTTGGTTGTGTAGCAACTACTAGATGAAGTAGCATCCAGCAACAGGTTTAGGAGGCAGAGTTAGCATGGATCTAATCTTCAAATCTAACAAGCATGGAGGCATTTTGGTTTGTTTACATTAGACAGTCGAGTTGACACGTTGGCGAGCTAACATGTGGTCCACCTGCCTGCCACAAGCAGTGGCAACAATCTATGGAGTATGTGCTAAAACTTTCACCCGTCCACGTTGCAAGTTTGTTACCTGGCCACGTAACACCTGCCGCACCTGTCAGCTGTCAAACTGTGTTAGTGCCAGTCACTCTCCGGCAGGTCTCTCACTCTGTTTGTTTGTTCTTAGCTGTTTATTCTCTGCATTAGCAAGAAAAGGCACTTTTTTATTTTTTTTTAATTTATTTATTATTTTTATTTGTAAAGCACTTTTCATAAAGAAATATCAAAGTGCTACAGAAACCAGAAACAAAATAAACAAAAGACTAAGAGAAAAATCAGACAAATTAAAATCAGCAATCGATAAAAAGACACAGGTCATAAAGTACATTAAAGAAAACAGCTAAAGGAGGAGATTAAGGTGCAAAGAAAATCATAAAAACATCCAGGGACAACCTAAAAATGCCTGCCTGAATGAAAAAGTTTTAAGCCCTTTTTAAAGTGTCCACAGACTGGGGTTGTCGTAAATGTTCAGGGAGGGAGTTCCAGATGTGGGGGGCAGCGGAGCAGAAGGCTCGGCCTCCCATGGTGCTGAGTTGATGGAGGAGGTTTATACTTTGGGACCAGAGGTTACAGGTGGATGAGTGAGGGGTAGGAAGGAGGTCTTTGAGGTATTGCGGGGTGTTATTTGCTGTAGAAGCAAAGGTGGGTGATGAGAGTGATCTTGTATGAGCGCTTTCTAATATGGCAACCTCTATCTATCTGTGTCACTTTGTGTCACCGCTTTTATTGAGAATTGGGGGTTGTTGGCAGTGGATGTTTCGGGGGAGATAGCAGGCCAACAATATAAATATAAATGTGCAACATAAAGGTGGTGGACGTCATCTGAAAGCGTGAGCCTGAAGATTAATTTTAGAAGCAGCTCAGTACTGTGTCAAGTTGTTCATAGACCTGTCACGATAATAAAAATTTTTAGGACCATATATTTTCCCAGAAACTATCATTATAAATGATAATATCGATGTTGTTTTAGTTTTAGAACGATATTGGAGCATAATAAGTACATCCTTTTCCACAGCAATTCATTTTTTAATCTCGAGAATATTAAACATTGGAAATGAAATGTAGTAAAGAAATATTGAAATATCCTAGATAAATATAACATAAATAAATAAACTACAATAAAAACAAATAAAATAGTCTTCCAGGCTCTGTTAACAAAACATTGCAATGAGATAATCATTATGTATTATATTATTTTATTATTAAAATAACATATAAACAGCTGGAATGGCTGCTTGGGAAATATAGGGTTTTTTTCAGCAATTCGTACTGCCTGTCAGACATTTGCAGCATTACTTTAAACACAACAAGGAAAAGCACAAAAAGTCACACATGCAAACCAACAATATATTAAGTCTAAAAAACCATCATGTCCATTTTTATATATATCGAACGATAAGTTGATATAGTAATAATCATGACAGGCCTAGTTGTTCAGGTCAAATGACTAAATAATTAAGTAAACCTATGAATGAGTTCTGGGTTCAGAGCATTAATGTTTGGCTTTCTGAAGTTCATTTCCATGTTCGAATATGTCCCATATTTGTTTTGGATTGATAACATTTGTTACACAAGTGCTGCATTATTAGTATTTTTTTTTAACTCAAGAATTGATGAAAATGTTCCAAAACCCTCCAGAATATTGCATCAATACAACAAGACCTTTGGAACAACATAGAAAATCCATGCTGTGATTTGGTTTGAAAAACCATTGACATTTTGGAGATTATTTTATTTTTGTATTTATCTGTATTTTTGCTAATTGAATAACTGCATTTCTGATCTCTACACTGCTTTGAAACACCCTTTTTGTCAAAATACAAATACAATTGTGATTGTATATTCTAGTGCTTTCAAATGTCAATTACCTGAGGGAAGAAAATCACCCAAAATTGCCCCATTAAACGTATATTTTATTTCCTCCCCTGACAACCTTTTGTAATTTGCCTCATTAGAAAGGTGTATGGACATGATTTATTACCATTGACTATATTACATAGCAGCTTTCCCTATCTTCTTACCTCCCATAAGCTTTGTAACATTTTAACAGTTTGATACTGTAATCAAACGAGGTGAAAGAGCATGTTTAATCACTGCTGCTTTCTTGTCAATAATCTCTTCTCCTCTTATCAGCTGATACTCATCAGATTCTTAGTTAAGGCAGTGTTATTATTAGTCCTTTTCTTTTTCATAAATCCAGCAAGCAGCAATGAGTCATATCATATTTATGGCGAGTGTCTTCCAGCTCGCAGACACGCATAAAGCAGTTTGCTGTCACTTCACTTCTCCCTCTTTCTTTCTTTTTGTCTCTATCTTTTGGAAAGTGAAAATTGGCTTTGCATGATGAAGCTCTGACTCTCCCATGAGCCTCTGCTCTGTGAGATTTCACATTCTCTGTGCCTAGCATAAATGTTTTGACATACAGTCTTTTTTTTCTGTGTTTGGCCTTCAGTGTTTGGGCTCAGTAACTGTGGGTCATGTCCGTGTTTCAGATGTATTTTTTTAAGAACTCACTGGAGTGACTCAACTGACCAGATATTATTTGTCCTGTGTTCTTTGCTTTGCCTTGGCTGTTGACTACAGCATGATGTTGAATCTCAGAAGCTTTTGGGTGCACACTGAAATTCGTCTTTAGCACTAAAACTGTCAAGTATGGCCTTGAATTTCTGGTCAGATTCACACTCTTCTTTATTACTTCTTTGATCAGTTTTTCCTCTGATACCACTTTTAGTTCAAAGTTGCTTTTAATAAAGATGAGCAACATCTATCTTCTGATAATTGCTAAGATATTTCTAAAGAAAAATGTTGATATGCCTCAAAGCAAAGTATAGAGCTGCAACAATTGGTCATCTAGCCAACTACTTCAATATTCAAGTAATAATAAGGGTAGTTTTTCATGCAAAATGGCAGAAAAATGCAATGTTTCAGCCTCTCAAATATGAAGATTTCTTTCTTTTCTCTCTTCTATATCATATTAAACTGAAAATTTTGGATTGACAAAACAAGAGATATGAAGTCATCCCCTTGGACTTTGAGAAACTACATGTTTCCTGAAGATGGAGAAAACAATTGGCAGATTAATCAATGTTAAAATTAATTGTGACTTGCAGCCTTGGTAAGGTATTTACTGTAAGATATCATACAAATCACCATCCTGGTAATAAACATAATATAGCAATGAGTGGCATATTTCATATATATCTTCCCTACCATGCTATTGAAATTAACAAATCACATTTAGTTTTTTTGGGAACCCTAAATATCATTTAAGTCTAGATGAATGTCAGATTAAGTTTAAATATTTTTAAACTTGCATTCTTGTGATATTTTGGGATGGCAGGATCACAATATGCTCCTACCTTTGAGTTAAACAACTAGAGGTTCTGACCGATCAGTCTGAGGAGCTTCTCGCGTGAACAGGTGTTGTTTGGGTTTGTTTGAGGACACAGAGAGGCAACTTTTCGTTCTAAACAACAGCGGTGGCGACTTCTGAAAATGTGGCGTAGATGCCACAATCGGCTTTATCACAACAGAAGAGTATGTCTTCATTAAAAGAAGAGCAGAGAACGGAACTGAGGGCTTTTCTTATGCCGAGTGGTTTCAGATGGTGATAGCCAGATGGTTCTTCCAGTCACCTGCCAGGTGGATTTTGAAAGTGTCTGCCCTTTTCCAAACAGATTCCAAAAGGGTTTCTCACAGCTAGGCCAGGCACGATAACACATTTTTTAGGACGATATATTTTCCCAGAAACTATCACGATAAACGATAGTATCGATGTTTTTTTAGTTTTATAATGATATTCGAGCATAATAAGTATATCCTTTTCCATAGCAAAGAATTTTTAAATCTCGAGAATATTAAACATTGGAATTGAAATGTGGAAAAGAAATGTTAAAATATCTTAGATAAATAAAACATAAATAAACTACAACCACACCAAATAAAATAGACTTTCAGACTCTGTTCACATAACATTGCAATGAGAAATAACACATAAACAGCTGGAATGGCTACTTGGGCAATATAGGTATGTTTTGGCAATTCGTATTGCCTGTCAAACATTTGCACCATTACTTTAAACACAACACACACAAAAAAGCACAAAAAGTCAATATATCGAGTCCAGAAAAAAACTGTCCCTTTTTAATATATCTAACGATATGGTAATCATTGTGACAGGCCTACTCACAGCCAACCAACAAATGAACGGCTTAAAGCTGCTCAATGAAACCTTTGGAAATTGTATGTTAATAAATACATTTGATTGTTAATCATGGCAGAAAAAAACAGGGACAGAGGATAAAATTGCTCACAAATAAAAGGTATGTGACACACAAAACACAATAAAGAGGACAAATAAAATTGTGTGGTTGTGTATGTAAATGCCTTCAAACTTCAATTATAAGATGCAAAAATCACCTAAAGTTGCCCTGTAAAAATAGATGTTTGAAACTGTCTATCAGGTTAAATAAATTTACCAGTGTAAACAAAAAAAATATCAATAGTTTAAACCTGTTATTTGTGTTGACAGAGAATTCTGTGGGGTTTTTTTGTTGTGTTTTTCCTGTTTAGTTGCTCATCACTTAATGTTTGTCTTCTCCCAGCTGCTGGCCTGTACTACTTGGCAGAACTAATAGAAGAATATACAGTAGCCACCAGTCGAATAATAAAATACATGATAATGGTGAGTAAGTGGGAATAGCGTTGCATCATTTTCTTTATTCACCTGTTTTTAAGAATATACTCTAATGAAATATATTAACAACAGCTCCTGTGTTCTGTTTGTGTGAATGTGTCCAGTTCTCGACAGGTGTGCTGGCATGTCTCTATCTTTTTGAAGGCTTCCCAGTGTTGATGGTGGGAGTCGGCCTCTTCACCAACCTGGTGTACTTTGGCCTCCTGCAGACTTTCCCCTACATACTGCTGAGCTCCCCAAACTTCATCCTCTCCTGTGGTAAATATGTGACGCACCGTGACATGCACATAAAAGTCTTTTTATTATTTCCATTCGGGGAAAGAGTGGCTGCTGGGAAAGTCTTAGGCCACGCCCTCTCAAATGGACGCTCGCGCAGCGTGTCTCCGTTACAGTAAAAGGCCCCAGAGGGATTTACGGTGACGTATGGTTTTCGATCATCGCGTAATCACTTAGGGACAGTTTCGACTGTGACGTCACATACGCAACGAATTAAACACGGGAGACGCAACTGTGGCCACTGTCCCTAACTGTGCACAACGTCCACCGCTGATCATAAACAAACCAGCATGGCTAATTATGCACAGCGTCGCCGCTGATCATAAACAAACCAGCATCTCTAACGGTACACAAAGTGTCCACCGCTGATCGTGAATTAACCGGCATCACTATCTGTGCACAGAGTGTCCAGTGCTTGTTGTAAACAAACAGGAATCGCTAAGTGAACACCTCCTGCAGCAGTAGCTATAGAGCTAAATGTTAGCCTATTAGCATTGTGCTACTGTGCACCTCGTTCTGCGATGCTGGACTGCACTATGAAAGGGCAGAAAATAACGCCTTTGCGGGATCACTATGAACGCCCTAGGTGAAAAGCCGGCGCAGATCTTTCCAGTTTATGTTCATTGTCGCTTGTGACTACTCGCTACTTCGCCTTCTTTTAAAAATGGCGTGTTGTTTTGGTGTCGAGTACTACGTCACATCCTGCTTAGCGTTCTGTCCAATCAGCAACCGGGTTTTTTTCAGGGGAGAAAATGGGCCCTGCTCTACGACAGGGCAAAAAAAAAAGTCCGGTCAAACGACCGCTCAAGGCAGCTCATATTCAAATTAGGGGCGTTTCGGCGAGTGAGACCAGCCTCATTCCGGGTATTGGACTGTAATGGAAACACCCCTATTGTTATTTCTTGTCCAACATTGTTTCTTTCTCCTTGTCTTCACTCTCCAGTGTTGGTGGTGGTGAACCATTATATGGCCTTCCAATACTTTGCACAAGAGTATTATCCATTCTCAGAGGTAAATTCATCTCAGATTTATAATCCTATGTACTGTTTTTCATCCTCTGTCCTGCAGCTGTATGGAATCAGCACAATCATGGCTAGAAGTGTGAGAAACTCAAAAGTGTCATTAATATTGGAGAAAAAATTTGGGTCTCCAAATGCTATACATATTTAACTATTTAAATTTTTCCAGCCTCTCCTGTCCTCTCCTCCTCAGCTCTGTGTAAACAGATTTTCAGTGAATATTTGTCACGTGACTGTTCGTCTCAGCAGAATCAATCATGGCTTCACAGTGTAGCTGAGGAGCAGAATTTAATGGTTTTTTTTATCAGGAAGTTAAAAGGAAGTCTAGTTATTCCAAATGGGTTATTTTTAGCGATATTTTAAAATGAGACATGCAGAATGAAGGGATTTTGACAAAATCTCAATTTTAAGGGCTGTCGGGAAAATTCAAATGTTGCACTAGTGCCTGTTTTTTCTATGATAAACTGAATTTTCAACAATCTCTTAAAGAAAACATAAATTTCAGGGGTTTAGAGGGTTAATAAAGTGCTTTTTTTAATAAGGGAAGGATTTTCTGCAATTATAATGTCTCCTGTTCTCATCTTTAATCCTGATTTGGCATCAAGGTGCTGGCATACTTCACTATCTGCCTGTGGGTGATCCCCTTCGCCTTCTTCGTGTCACTCTCAGCGGGAGAAAATGTGCTTCCGTCCACCATGCAACAAGGAGGTAAGCTTGTCGTTTCTTCAGCTGTATATTGTTTTTGATGTGATTGGAGCATTGGTAGCAGCTTAGGGATTTTCAAGAATGGAGGAAATATTTAGACCTCTTCTTCTTATGAAAATAAACATCTTCAAAACCCATTTTATACAGGTAAAAAAATGTAAATATCATGAAAAAGTTCAATATTTTTTGTCAATTATTTCAGAAAGTGAAACTCGTATATTATATAGATTCATTACACATAGAGTGAAATATTTCAAGCCTGTTTTTGTTGTATTTTTGATTATTCTGGCTTACAGATAATGAAAACACAAAACTCACTGCCTCAGAAAATTAGATCATACATAAGTTCAATTTAAAAAAAAAAAGGATATTTTAAACTCAAATGTCAGGCCTCTGAAAAGTATCTTCATTTCTATACACTCAGTACTTGGTTGGGCTCCTTTTGTATGAATTACTGCATTAATACGGCACCATGTTGCTCTGATAGCAGCCTTCAGGTCATCTGCGTCTGGTGTTTCTGACCTCCTCTTGACAACAGCCCATAGACTCCTATGGGGTTCAGTCCAGCCCAGTAACACCATGGTCACTGAAGCAGCTTTTGGTACCTTTGCCAGTGTGGGCAGGTGCCAAGTCCTGCTGGAAAATGAAAGCAGCATCTCCAAAGAGCTTGTGGAAGCATGAAGACTCTAAATTGTCCTGCTAGATGGCTGCTATGTTGACTGTGGACTTCAGAAAACACAGTGGAGCAACAGCAGCAGAGGACATGGCCCCAAACCACCACTGACCCAGGACTCACATATTGAACTTTTTCACAATATTCTAATTATCTGAGACTCTGAGTTTTGTGTTTTCATTATCTCTAAGCCAGAATCATCAAACTTACAAGAAAAACAGGCTTGAAATATTTCACCTTATGCGCAATGATTCTATATAATGTATGAGTTTCACTTTCTGAAATGATGGACAAAAACTTTTTCATGATATTCTAATTTTTTGACTTGTACCTGTAATGTTAGAAGTTTATTGTAATGGCAATGGAAGCTGTGTCCTTAAATGAAAAAGGGTCAAGTTTAGCACTTTATGTAATACTAGCCGCTTGGCTAATACTAGCCCCTGGGCTAATGTAGCCCGGCTATCTCAGTCGGTAGAGCATGAGACTCTTAATCTCAGGGTCGTGGGTTCGAGCCCCACGTTGGGCGCATAACTTTTTCAGCTTTATTTGTTGTTGCTGTGTGGAACTTTATACTCTATTTAATTTGTCCTTAGGCACAACTTAAATACTGTGTGTGTATATATATATATATATATATATATATATATATATATATATATATATATATATATTCTACATATTGTATATATTTCCAGTCTCTTCTTATTTCGATTTTAATTACATTTTCTTGGAGCTTTTTTCTCTTTTCTTTTTTTTGTCACTTGTAAGTTATTAGTATTATAAGTCAATACAGGGGGAACAGAGAAATACATTAAACAAAAAAAAGGAGATTACATTTTTTTATTCATTATTATTTATCCCTTCTTCTCTTTCCCTCTCAGCATTTGAGGCTTTTAATGATGTTTTCAAATAAAGCTTTGACTGTCTGTTGCTATAGAAATCTTTGATTTGAACAAAGTGATTGATCGCATTAAATTAGTGGGTTTAAAAAAAAAAAAAAAATTCTTTAATGAATATGACTCGTCAATTTCCAGTTAATACAGGTGCCCGCCTCCCTTTGTGTGCGTTAGTTATTTGATGGCAGAGAAAATTATGTGGCAGCAAATATGGATTGCAGCAGAATATTCTGTCAGATAAAAACATCTTGTGAATTTATGAATGAAATGATTACAACTATCTTTTTTAATATACTTTTCTTTTGGACTTATTGGAAATGTTTAGATCACACAAGCTGGAGTCCAATTCCACACATATTACAATGCTGATAAAAGTAGTGAAGACTTCTTTTAATAGATAATACGTTGATTAAAGCTTCATTATTTACAGTCCTGAATGTCTTACCTTCCAGGTGTCAGTTCAGTATAAAAACCTATTCTTTTTCTATGTTTTAGATGATGTGGTGTCAAATTACTTCACCAAGGGGAAGAGGGGGAAGAGGTCTGGGATCCTCCTCGTGTTCTCGTTCCTGAAGGAGGCAGTGCTGCCCAGCCGGCAGAAAATGTACTGAGGGGCTCGGACTCGGGGGGTCAGGGGGCGTGAGAGTGAGTGTATGTGT
Organism: Centropristis striata; assembly: GCF_030273125.1. Classification (NCBI taxonomy): domain Eukaryota; kingdom Metazoa; phylum Chordata; class Actinopteri; order Perciformes; family Serranidae; genus Centropristis; species Centropristis striata. Next base: position 9,308,217 of record NC_081533.1, read on the forward strand.
CGGAGAGTAAAGGGGAAGCAGGAAGGACTTTGGAATTTTGTTTCTGGATGGGACTAAAAACGAAACAGAGGCCAAAGTGGAAGAAGAGCACACGAAGAGGATGGACCAATGAACAGAATCGAGCTTCCTGCTGGACGAGCCCACGAGTTTACACAGGCCATGTTCCTCTCTTTGTTTTCTGTCTGTCTGTACTGACTGCCAACAACACCTACTAGGAGCCTCTTTGTGGGGATCTTTGTCCGTAGCGCAATGCTTTCCTATTGTCATGTTGGACTCCTCCATTTTTTAAGCTTTGGTATTAAAAATATGTATGTGCAGGGTCGGAGATTAACAACCACCAAATACCTGTAAGTTTTGACTTTGGCAGATAAATCATCAGTTTTTTCTTCCTGAGATGAGATCTGCTGTCATTTGTGCGTCGTAGATCTCGCGTACTACACTAAGTAGCATTGAAGACTGACAGGTTAGGAGACAAAACAACAATGGAAACTTTGTGTTTTTGGGTTGGAGATAAAAGGAAACGGCTTGATGGGGTGGTTTAGATTTATTAAAGTGGAGTTGTATGAGGTGCTTATCGATGGAGCCCGACCGAGATTTTTGAGACTGATGTCGATACTGATTTTAGAGGGAGAAATTAATCGATAACTAATGTCTGGTGGCTGATATTCAGTCATGAAAAAAAAATATTAGACCATTGTTTTCTTCAATTTCTTGTTCATTTTAAAGCCTGGTACAACTAAAGGTACATTTGTTTGGACAAATATAATGATGAGGACAAAAATAACTCATAAGAGTTTAATTTAAGAGCTGACATGTAGCCATTTTCCATGGTTTTCTTGATAATAACCAAAATCATTATCAAGAAAACCATGGAAAATATTTTTGTTGTTATTATATTTGTCCAAACAAATGTACCTTACTTTGTACCAGGCATTAAAATGAATAAGAAACTGAAGAAAACAAGGGTGGTCTAATAATTTTTTCCGCGACTGTAGTAATTTTTTGTGATCTGGAATAAAAATAGACCTTTTTTATGTGGATTTCGCTCTGATTTTTCACCACTCAGCTACTTTCTCAAACATAAAATGATATATCTAATATTTAACTATATATATGTAATAAAGCTTTACATTACACAAACCATGAATTACTTTGTCAGCCAATTTCTATAAATGATAACTGATAAAATAAAGAAATAGGAATAAAATAAGTAGCTGAATAAACATCATTGCTGTTCAGTTTCAGTCAATTGCTTACTATTAAAAAGATAAAAGAATGGAAAAAATGAAGCTAACTCCATTTCTAAATCGCGCCAGGCAATTTCTACTTCTGCATTATATATTGTGTAAAAAAACGTTTTCATAGCGGCACGATAGTATCTGTCTGGCTCTACTTATCAATAGTCACAGTAGATGGTGATAACAGGAACTGGCTAACAGATCGAGGCAGCGGTTGACGAGCAAATTCTGTTTTCTGTGAGGTTAAAATTGCGGTTTTGTTAATGGAGTCTGGTAGAGTAGATAACAGCAACAGGGCTGTCTGAAGGCAAAGTAAAACTCAAAATATTCTAAATATAGCATACACTCCTATAGGGAGCTGTCACACCTGAGCTGTTTGCTCCGCTTAAAACCAACTTGTGCGTTTTGTCAGATAGTCTGCTTAGTTTTTGCTGGTGTGAACGCTCAAACTAACTCTGGTGCGGACCAAAGAGTTGAACTCAGGTCCGCCAAAAGACTCTGGGGGTCTCGGTTCGCTTCTGAGTGCACCAGAGTTCAGGGCAGAATGCGGTCCGAACCGAAACTCAGAGCTGGGTCGAATTTGGACGGAATTTTGAGAATCAACACGAGGAAAGGAAGTGGCAAGCTTTAAAATAATGTCTCGTGGACAGACGTGGTCCAATGATGAAGTCAAGGTCCTAGAAATATGGTCAGACGATCATACCACAGTTGGTTGTGGCTACACACAAACAACAGTCTTCAAATTGTTTGGCCACAGAATGGAGGCTAATGGATTCAATTGCTCATTAAAGTTCCCGACTTGCTTTGAAAAAGTTTCTCTCACATATTCCGTCCAACAGACGAAGGACATTTGTTTACAATGCTTAGTGCGTTTGATAACACAGAGTGAAAGTTGCCTCAAACCGATATTGTTCAGGTTCACTTAGGGCTGGGCGATATGGACCAAAAGTCATATCCCGATATATTTAGGCTGAATATACGATATATATCCCGACATTTTATCGCAAAGTGAGAGCAAATGTTCAGTCAAAGCCAAATTTGACATGTCACAAGTATTTTTATTCAAATCGTTTTTTTAACATAAATACTGTATAACAACAGGAGTACCTTTTTTTAAAAATGAAAGCTTCATGAAGTGCACATTTAAATGAAAAAAATATCTTAAATATAAATAGTCTATGAAATCAAATAGGCCAATCTTCTTCTGAAATAAATATATTCATGTGAGAAAAGAAAAACGAACATTACAAAAGAACTAAATATGACAAACCCAAGTAAGAGCAGCATTTATATATATATAAAGAAAGAAAAAAAAATAACTATATTGATATATGTGATATGGTTTAGCATTTAAAAATATATCAATATATTTTTTGTATCGATGTATATCGCCCAGCCCTAGATTCACTGTGTCGGTACGCCTGCTTCTCCAGACTGGGGGTGTGCAGACCATCTACTGACTATAGAGAAAGATAGAGTACCTCATACAACCTCACTTTAATAAACCCAAACTATCTCTTTAAAGGTACTTTATGGCTAAATCCTGATGTCTTAGCTTGAAATTGTGTCGTGAAGTGATATAGGAGGGGTTAAAAGTGGCAGACAAGAAAACTTTAAATGAGAAAGAGCAGTTAAAGTTGTTCGGAATCTTTTTCCGATCAACATACAGTCATGGAAAAATGTATTAGACCACCCTTGTTTTCTCCTTGCTTTCTTGTTCATTTTAATGCCTAGTACAACTAAAGGTACATTTGTTTGGACAAATATAATGATAACAACAAGTTTAGTTGAGTTGAGTTTAATTTAGGAGCTGATCTCTAGACATTTTCCATGGTTTTATTGATAATGATTTTGGTTATTATCAATAAAACAATGGAACATGTCTAGATATCAGCTCTTAAATTAAACTCTTACGAGCTTTTTTTGTTGTTATCTTTATATTTGTCCAAACAAATGTACCTTTAGTTGTACCAGGCATTAAAATGAACAAGAAATTGAAAAAAAAAACAATGGTCTAATAATTTTTTCCATGACTGTAGATGTCAAAATGTGATATGATATATAAATACTCTGATCTGTCTCATCACCTCTATAAAAAGTAATTAATAAGGGCACTTGGAAAAGGTTACTTTTACTTTTACCCCCCTTAAACTAAAGTGACCCAGAGAAATGATGCAACACGTTTGTTTTCTTGTTTTGCATCTACAAAGTCATTAATCACCAGCGCTGTAGTGTTTTTGGACTGTTTTTACAAGAAAAGAAAAAAATTCACAAACATAATAACAGAATGATTTTTGTACATTGATTGTCTAGTTAACCCGACACCAGACGACAAATGAAAACTTGTGAAGATTGAACCTCTGCAATGATGATTTCATGTGTGTGTGTCGGGGACAAAAGCTGCTCTCAGTGGTTTGATTAAAAGTACTTTTAAAGGGGACGAAATTCTTTCTTTCTTTTTTTTTAAGCAATTACACATTCATTATCGGCTGGTATGCACACAAATGTATAATAAAAGATTTTGTTGGAATAACTTGCAGATTAAATGGTTCTTTTCACTTGAGAATAAAGGCAACGATTGACGTACTGATCCTCGTCATTTCCAATTAAATCAGCTTTATTCACCCGGTAAATTTTATTTGCGCTTGGATTTGAACTGTTGTCGCACCTTCAAGAATATGTATGTGTGTTACATTATCCAAGTCCCATGTGGCTCTGTCACAGTGGGTGCACCAGGTTGAGGCTAGTTTGGACTTTGACCCCCTCTGAGGTGTGAAGTGCTTTGTGAAGTAAAGGAAAAAGACAAAACCGCAACACCCCACCACACACACACACACACACACCAACACACACACACATTCTTGTACTTCTATCTTTGTGAGGACCCGCATTGGAACAGTGAATGCAATACAGTGAATTGCAAGGTTATAATAGTTTTTTATTTTTCATCAGTTTTAGTTTTAATTTTGTTGTGAATTTTTGTTTTCAAATCCAGTTGGTTTTAAAGAGCTTTTAGAGTGAATTTGCTAGTTTTTGTTTAGTATTTATTTTTTGAAATGCTTTCGTTTTAGTTTAGTTTTTTGTAATAGGGTATTTGTAGGGTGGGAGATTAAAAGAGGTCACAGTAAATTTTGCCTTTATTTCCTTTGTCTTATCCATCTTTATTAAGTATGAAAAAAGTTGACAAAGACGAAAATGAAGGACATTTTCACTATAATTTTTGTTAGTTTTGTAACCACACAATACAGTTTCAGTTAATTATCTTTTTTTTGTAACCTTAACCCTAGAACAAAGTCTGAAATCTCAAAAAAGCCTTTAAAGAAGTGAGGACCGGCCGAAATGTCCTCACTTTGCAAAAATGTCCTCACTCTGTTGGTTAAAAACATGTTCCGGTCCTTACTATGTAGGAAGTACAAGAACACACACACACACACACACACACACACCTTGAGCTGACAGGACACTGCTCCCAGTTACACACAAGCTGTTGACAACCCTCACCTGGATCCCGAGTCAGGTCCCTCGGGGGGGAGCAGTGGAAGTGCAGAGATGCATCTGAGACAGGTGACCCAGTTCGCTGAGGTTTTCTCACCTTTCACTCACCCCGCCGATCACCCCGCTTTTTGGAGGCGCAGCGTCTGGAGTGTGTGGCATTTTTAATTTTGTCACTTTGAGCTGAAGTCGTGGGGTGGCAGGAGGCTCTGCTGTCAGGTGTGTGAGTATCTGGGTGTGAGATCGCACAGAGGACACTGCAAAACATCCAAAATATCCTAAAATATAATCCTCTAATTACAGTATCTGCATGTTTATTTTTATTTCATTTAACTATCAAGAAATGTTTAATCTAATTGTTCTTTTCACCTCCACCTGAATTTTTTCATTCTTTTTTATTTTACATTTTTATTTAATTTTAGTTTGGTTACATTTTTCCTTGCTTGTCTTAGTTTATTTATTTTTTCCCAGAAATATTTTGTTTTAATTTTTATATGTTTAGTTTGTCTTTGTTGGAACCTGGTATAATGTCTCAGATGTACAGTCATGGAAAAAAAAGCCCGACCGAGATTTTTGAGACTGATGTCGATACTGATTTTAGAGGGAGAAATTAATCTATAACTAATGACTGGTGGCTGATATTCAGTCATGGAAAAAAATATTAGGCCACCCTTGTTTTCTTCAGTTTCTTGTTTATTTTAAAGCCTGGTACAACTAAAGGTACATTTGTTTGGACAAATATGATGAAAACAACAAAAATAGCTGATAAGAGTTTCATTTAAGAGCTGATATCTAGACATTTTCCATGGCTTTCTTGATAATGATTTTGGTTATTATCAAGAAAACCATGGAAAATGGCTAGATATCAGCTTAAATTAAACTCTTATGAGCTATTTTTGACGTCATCATTATATTTGTCCAAACAAATATACCTTTAGTTGTACCAGGACACATATATTTATTAATTTAATTTTGTCACTTTGAGCTGAAGTCGTGGGGTGGCATGATATTTTACTAGACTGCTGTCAGGTGTGTTAATACTCTTGGTGTGAGAGGACATACAATATTAAATACATACATTCCTAAAATATAATCCTAATTACAATATCTGCATGTTAATTCCCAAGTTATTCGATATAAAAACTGAAGAAATGTTAAATCTAATAATTCTTTCCACGTTCCATCAGGGTTTTTTTCTATAGTTTAGAATTTTTAAATATATTTTTGACTTTTTAAAAATTAATTTAGTTAGGTGTCGGTTACTTCTTACGTTTGTTTATCTTATTTTAGTTTCTCAGAAATATTTAGTTTTAGTTTTTATATGTTTAGTTTTAGTGTGTTTTTGTTGGGACCAGTATAATGTCTCAGAAGCATGTCAGCACATTTAGTTGTACATACATGCATGGTTGAAGATCTGTTTATGAATTGCCATAATGTTTAATCTTTCTGCTACTTTAGGGTCAATTCAATCTCTGTTGTTCAGTGTGACGTCTCCTTTTTTCGGCAGTGGTATAGCTAAAAAGGAAAATACTGATTTGAGATTGTCTTAATTTTAATTTTATTTTTATTCTTTTTTTTATTTTTAATCCATGCACTGTTCTAACATTACAGTATTGTTACATATCGTTAGTTTTTCTTAATGGATATAATTTTAATTTACAAACAACAAATATTTTTGACTTCTTACTTTAGTTTCTTTTCTTTTTTTTGACCATGAACATGAACACTGTAGTTTATTACAACATGCTGACGTCCTAAATACTCATAAGAAAGCCAAATCAGCTCCTGTTTCATTAACTACAGACTTCACTTCAAATTTGTCACAAACGTCTTAAGGATCAACCGAAAAAAAATTGTTTGTCAAAGGTCACTGTGAACTCACAAAACAGGTTTTTAGCCATAAATAAAATAATGAATGCAATGATATAGAAAAGAAAAACAACAAAAATCTCTAATGGGATTAAAAGAAAATAGTTTCAGTTTTAATTACTATAATAACCATAACCTCCCACCAAGTTTGTGTGTAAAAACATGAGATATTTCAACACCAGGTGAGTTTTAATGCATCGGCTGATTTCAGGTCTCCGTGGAGATGATCAGTAGTGTCCGGGCTCCAGCACCTCAGCCAGGTGCATGGCCACCTCCGTCCAGGGGGAGGTGCTCCGCCCCTGGGGGTGTCCTCTGTGCTGGACCTCCACGATGTCCTGTGGCTCAAAGTAGCGTGGGGAGGCGATCCTGGAAGGGAAAGCTCTGGGGAACAACGCCCTCTCCAGGACGTCCAGAGGCAGGTGAGGGGCGGGCCGAGGCGTGGCGTCCCACCTGGTGGTGTACTGAGGCCGGCCACGCCCGCCGTCCCTCCACACAGAGACGTTGTCCCGCAGGTCCGGCTCTCTGAGGGGTTTCTCTGGCTGGAGGCCCATGAAGATGGTCCAGGGTCTGGAGGAGGAGGCTGGAGGTTGCTTGTCCTCCAGAAGAACTCCCTGCGGGCTCTTCAGCAGGCGCTCGGCGTGTTTTGGATTAGAGCTGTTCTGATCTGATGAGAGGCAACCGGTGTGGTACTGGCTCACCAACTCTTTGGGAGAAAAATCCTTCAGGGGAGGAAAACCTTTAGTGTTGGCCCACTCTGCCACCTTCTCATCGATAAGTGTCTGAAAATAAACACCAGGAAAGTCTGATAAGTTTCTATTTATGCTGGAATTATGCTGCAAATGTCTTTAAACTGACCTGCACAAAAGTTACTTTTTTTTTTTTTTGAATGTTTTTATTGGCATTTGTAATTAAACAAAAACAAATTGCAGATTCCGTAAGTGTACACAATAACTCCCCCATTCCCCCCATTGTCCCAAATCCTCTAAGGGAGAAGAAATTACAACAGAGAAAATAGTGCAATAAGGAAGACAGAAGAACAAAAAAGTAACAGCTGAATGCACTGCTAAAATAAATAAAATAAAATAATGGGGGGGACAGCAATGGTTTAAGTTACCAGTTTTCACCTACATATGCAACGATATCCTCTACTAATCCCAGTTTGTCACATCAGTCAGATTATCGAAATAAGTCAAAAAAGGCATCCAGACCTTATTAAACTTGTCTTTATTACCTCTGAGGGTGAATTTAATCTTTTCCAGCTTAAGGCGAAACATAATGTCCCTGATACACCTGGCATGGGATGGGGGTTTGGAGCTCTTCCACTTTAACAGTATTTGGCGACGGGCAAGTAAAGTAGTGTAAGCCACCACAGGGTACATATTTAATGGCCCAGGTACAAAAGTTACATTTTAACCAATTGGTAGATATCAAAATTAACCCTTTCATTTTTTTGCATAGAGCCACTGCTCTCTTAAATGGAAAATGGACAAAAAGTGAATTATTTTCAGTTCAATAAATGGTAGGGGGACTTTTTTTTTCATAGTCTAATACATGCCAGTCATTGGCAATAATTATGATTTTGATGCATTGCAACAACTCTTCAGTGCTCTATAATACAGAAACTATAACCTGAGTGGAAACCAGTAAAACTGCACATATTAGCGCCATAGGGTAAATGTATTTTCGATGCCCAGTTAACTACAGACCTATTATAGAAGCAGAACTTCCGAGATAAAAAAAAACCTCACCCTTACCAAAATATATGCCATATGCATTAAAACAGCCAAAATTATTTTTGAAAACACATTAAAAAGCCAATTTCTGACAGAATACATTTCATACTTATGTGTGTGTTTTCTTTGACAGATTACAAAAAATGGTTCTGATTTGTGTATTTTGCGCAGATTCTTTTACAGTTTTGGGAAGTGGTGGAATGTAACTAAGTACATTTACTCAAGTACTGTACTTAAGTACAATTTTGTGGTTTCATTTTATGCAGCTTTATACTTCACTGCTCCATTACATTTACAGGTAAATAGTGTACCTTTGAGCTGACAGCTTTAGTTACTTTTGAGGTTGAGATTTAACATGAATACATTTAAAATGATTAGACTTTTTCATTTTTATTAAGTCGATAAAATACGCCCTGTCTTTACTAAATTAACATGCTCCTTAAACAAATGCATAAAAAAAAGAATAATCCAATAATATGTTGTGAATATATAACATTCTATGCAACAAGTACTTTTACTTTTGATACTTTCAGTAAATGTTGATGCTGATTCTTTGGTACTTTTACTTCAGTAAGTTTTGAATGCAGGACTTTTACTTGTGGTGGAGTAATTTCACAGTGAAGGATAAATACTTTTACTGAAGTAAGGGATCTGAATACTTCTTCCACCACTGGTTTTGGGGTTATTTATGCATTAACCCTCATTGTTAGATAACAGGATTTCCAAAACATACAAATTTACCTTTCTATTGTGATTATTCACTTTGACCATGTCCACTAAATCACTGTACAGAGTTTGAACCAGCCTCCTCTCCTGCATTTCTTTCTTCTTGTCTAACTGCCACATGCAGTTTTTCAGATACCTATACAAAAAAAAACAAGACGTCTGTTAAAAATCCAGTCAGTATTATTAATTCTGGTATGAATTGTCCTTTCAGCTTGCTACCTTGCCACCTTCCTGCGGCACCAGACGCGGGCCAAATCCAGAGGAGTGTGTCCCATGCTGTCCCTGGCCGACACGTCTGCTCCAGCCTGCACCAGGATCTCCGTGCAGTCCAGGAGGCCTTCAGAGGCGGCCAGGTGCAGCGGGGTAGTCCCTGAATCTGTGGTACTGGTGATAACAAACAAAAAAATATCCCGTCTTCTTAGCTTCATCATCATTATCTTCAGTGTCATCATCATTGTCATCACCACCACCATTACTTTTGTCATCATAATCATCATCATTACCGTCATTATCCCACAGCAGCAGCTATAAACATCCGCCATCATCTCATTGTAATCATAATTTTACTTTTGCACACTAGGGTGGTTTTTATTCTAAGCTTAAAACACTTGGTGATTGGTGAGAGCCACTGGATCCAGCTGACAGAATCCATAAATGAAGCCGTAATAGAGAATAAAACTGAGAATAAAACCACACTACACTGAAAACCTGCACAAAGCAATTATTCATGAAACGAGGCCCCCTACACGTTGATGTCGGCCCCGTTTTCCAGCAGGTATCTGAGGCACGAGGAGGTGCTGGGCGAGCTCCGGGAGGACAGGACCATGTGGACCGGCCGGCGGCCCTGGAGGTCGCTGCTGTTGATCCACTCCTGACCGGACTCCACCAGGAGCTGCACGGTGGCCAGCTGGCCGTAAAGGCAGGCCATGTGGAGCGCTGGCAGACACTGCAGGATGAGACACAAGCAGTGGCGGTTCTAGACCAGTTTTACTGTGGGGGCCAAGCAAAGATTATATTTAAGCATTCAAAACTTTTATTTTAGCTCATTTAAAAATCTCATTGAAGTATTTTGGAAGATACACATACACTGATTGAAACAATGACACTTACCCACAATAATTCTTTTCGCACAACAATGACATTTCTCATTTTTGTGCACAATTACTTTTTTTTATTTTGAAAGTGCAGTATAGTGAGAATTATCTTTTATATATATATATATATATATATATATATATATATATACATGTATATATATATATATATATATATATATATATATATATACTAATAGTTTAATTGTGCAATAAAAGCTTGTATGTGTATATATATATATATATATATATATATATATATATATATATGTATATATATATATACATACAAGCTTTTATTGCACAATTAAACTATTATACAATAGACACATTCTGGGTTCCTTTTGTGTACAATGAGATATTGTTTGAACAAAAAATAGGTAAGAATTGTTCCGTCGTTCATCGTTATAAATTGATCAATTTAATATTAATTTGACACAGGGACCACAGCAGGGGCCAAGGGCTTCTTCACAGGGGCAGTGGCCCCTGTAGGCCCCTGTGTAAAACTGCCACTGGACACAAGTTAGGAATGCAGTAACAGTATGTATGCTTACTCAACAGTGTGGCTTATTGGGATAATTAATAAAGTGGAGCTGTAATTTATTACTCACACCTGTGAAAGGTGCACATGTGAAAATTAAGGACATTAATTAAACTTCTGTTTGAGTTCAGTCAATTTATTTTATTATTACATTATTTTTTTACAAGTACAGCTGAAATGTTTAGTTGATTCAAAGCAAAAAAAATATTGTAAATATTTAAAAAAAAAAAAATTATATGTAATGTAATGTAAAACACCTCATGATTTTCTGCTTTTCCTTTAAATTAGTTTATTTTTATTTTTATATTTTTAATTATAAGTTCAGTTGCACTTGTTTTTAACAAAAAAAAATTGAAATATTAAAAGCATTCATGATTTTAGTACAGCTGCATTATTACTGTGTTGCTAAAATGGCATTGCATTTGGTGAAGCAAGCATTATGACTTGTTTAGGACTCGAAGCTCAAAGTTCAGGACTTGGGACAGTCTTGAACTGGGACTTGAGTCCTTGAGACCTTTGCCTGCTTCTTCTTCTAAGTGAGACTTTTAAACACAATATTTTCTATTCTGACATTTCACCTTTATTTGTATATTGTATGTGGTATTTGTTCATCAGTAAATGGTTGGAGTGGGCCACAGCCATCTGTCCCCATACTGTAATGTTAGTCAGCCTACCTGTCTGTTTATACCGACACGCAACTTCTCTGAAACAACAACAACATCTGTAAACACGTGTCCACCTGGGGGAGCTTTGTGGGTGAGTGTCCTGCAAAATGAAATCATACAGAAAGTACACGGTTTTAAATCAGAAATCAGAAATATCTTTAATGTCATTAGTGTTGCTCATGAAGTTGGAATTAACATTATTTACCTCTTTCCATGAAATGATTGTGACAATGTGATTTATTATTGACAGATAAACGGTATATCTTCTCAATACTGTATTATTAATCACTTCCAAAGTGACTACTGATGTATCTAAATATGAGTGTGTTTGTGTGTGTGTGTGTGTGTGTGTGTGTGTGTGTAAAAGCATAAAAACGGAGCAAAAGACACTATAAAAATAGGCCTATTATAAAATAAATACATCTATATAACATGCTATAGGGCAAAAATACAAGCAGGAAAAGGCAAGCAACGGTAATAGCAGCTTAAAAATGCTATTAATACTACATGGCACACAAAAAAAAAATGTAAAATGACACGCCCCAAATTGAAAAATGACCGCTGAAACATTGCTTTTTCAAATTTTTTACAATTAATAAAATATAACGTTATAACGCTATTTTGCAACGTTAGTCACAACGGAAGAACTTTTGTAGATGATTTTCTTCGAGTGAATAGTTGAAACTAAACCACAGAAAGCATCTGGTTTGACTTTTGTAACAGTTTTGATTTAATAGCAGGAAAATACCCGGTAAACTTAAATATTCTTAATGTTTTTACCGGTTTTTACACCTCCGTTTCCAGGATTTGTTGACAGGTTCCATGGTTGCAGTGAAGAGTGGTAACCAGGAGACGAACCCTGATTTACGGCACCTCGTCCAGTAATGAAACGACTGTTGTGTGTTGTATTACAGTTTTTCTCAGTCGCTTTGATGTATTTCTCACATCAATATTAACATTTGCACAACAGTTAGTTCAACCTCCACAACATCTAGTTTGTGCACATCATAGTAGCAGTTTATTATTCTAGTCATCAATCGCTTTCATACAACTCTCTGCTGTTTTATAACTTTATTAATGTCATGTCAGTCAAAATTAACTATACTTGTGAATGCTGGATACTCATTCCATATAAAACTAATAGTCCTCATTTCATTTCTTGAGTCATTACAAACAAAAATGTATATAAAACTAGTTGTCAAAATCTGTCAAGCAAATTTTATTAAAAAATGTAAATCCTTTTCTTCCCCCTGAAAATGTCTCCTAAATTGGATAATTTCTCTCAGGTAAATCTCAGCTTTCACTGATGAGAAGGGCTGTGTGACGCATTAGTTGCAACCAATGATAAGCCAATTCTCTACAATCACTCAGAGCTGAATCCCATAAACACTTTACAACAACAAGCAGGACCATTTCTACAATCCTGTGACACAGAAATGCAAGGTCTGCTTCGTGGAAGAGGGGTGAGGGTGCAGGGAGGAAGGACATGTGATGACATCACAGCAGAGTCCTGCAGAGGGTGGACTACAATACTTTCCTCGCTGCATTGCCAGAGATGATATTGGCTGTGATGTAGATGAAACTATGTGGCCAGACAGAGAGGAACGCCTGGATGTGCATGAATGATTTACAGTACTATGTATGTTGTATGTTCAATTCCATAACTGCAATATTGTTCACAGTTGTGCACAGCTCTAAGGGAGTTTATGCAATTAGAATTGCAAAGAGCACATGCAGTAAAAATGTGAAACATGCATATTCAGTGTCTTTACCTCACTAAATACAGTAATGTATAACTTTACAGTAGTTTTCAAATGGCTCTGCAAATAGTATATAGTGCTGTCTTGAGCATTTTCAGGTAGCGTCACCAAGATCTGACTTTTTTGCACTGGAAAACATTTCCAGAGGAAACTGTCATAATGAAAACATGACAAAGCCTTTTGACTATCTTGTTCATAAACATGGTGTCAGGACTTTTCATCTTGATCACACTGACACTATTCATTGACATGAATACTTGCTTTTAAGGAATGAGCTATCCATTTTGAGCAAGTCACACACTTTTGCAGGTTAGCAACTAGGTTTGCAGTTTGTACTAATTGTTTTGAGAAATGCACTGTTATGCAAATGTAAATAAAAAACTGTAAATGTGTGAAATAAGTCTATCTATCTGTTTGAAATGTGTTTTATATCATCTTTATTATTGTACCATGTGTTGTGTATCCTTGCTTTTTTGCTGTTATGTATTTTATTTAGAAATATAAAGCAAATTGAGTTTCTTTGTGATAAAAAAGGTGCTCTATGTGTTAAATATAGCTGCCTTGCCTTAATTACTTAGCTATAGATTAGTTGATTAAATCGGCAGATCTGAATTTTTTCCCCCACAAACAATAATGCTAAAGCAGCACTTTATATTTCGTGTTTCCCAGGGATGTGCTTACTAGTTTATTCAAAATAAGTTCTTCAGCATGAAAATTTGACTTGCGAGATAGATAGATAGATAGATAGATAGATAGATAGATAGATAGATAGATAGATAGATAGATAGATGGCTCATAATAATTAATGAATAATTTGATTTTTAATCCTTTCTTTTAATGGTATCTGTTGTCTTTGTGTGTGTGTATATATATATATATATATATATTTTTTTTTTTTTTTTTTTGTGTGTTTTTTTTCTCCCTAATATCTAATATCTGTGCATTACAAAAATAGGCTCAGTAAAACCCCTATTTACAATATTAATAATAACATGTAACGTGTATATAATGTGTGCAAATCGGTGCAAATATATGTATGTACATAATGTATCTTTTTATATGCAAATTTGCTTGAACGTTCTTTGTAAGTCCCCCATCTGTAGTTTAACCTGCTGTGACAACTAATAACTAAAGTCTTATCTCAAATATAATCCCAGAGGCGACAGAAACCCCAACTGCTGGTGACAGAAAAAAGTGTGTTTCTATTAATACTTAATTATTTAGAAATTAATACAATTTAGGATATTTGCATGACATAAAACAGCATAATTTGCTGCTGGTATTTATCATTATTCTACTGTTAAAGTTAATGTCAACGTCAAGTATTTGTAATGTGGGAAAACGACTATACGCATGTCCACAGCTGATTGGCTGTTGCCCCCAGCTGCAATATGATTGGCTAGTTATCAAATCCTGATTTCGTCATTGGCTCTTAGTGCAGCCGTTAGTTTAGTGTTGATGATTGTAACTGCGTCACCGTGTTAGCTACGATATCTGTGGATTAACTTCGACAGTAAACCTTTATAAATGTATCTTTTGAAGAAAAACTTGACATTCGGTGCTCACTAGCAGCCGATTATTGCTCTAAACGAAATCTCTGGTAAAAATAATCGTATTTATCGGGGTGTGTCTCAAGGACAAAATGGCTAACTGCTAACTAGCTTGTTGGAGAAAACGGCTACTCTTGTTTCACACTGTGGAGGTGACGTCACCTGGTCAAAAACAGACTCTGGATCTACAGCATCTTTCAGAGAGGATTACCAAACATGAAAGCAGCGGGACAACACCGTAAAGTTGGAGTTGGCTAGCCAAAGACAACAAGTAGTGAAGAGAACAGGTATGTGTTCAGTTGAATAATCACCTGTGGGCACACGTGGGAGTGTGTCCTTGTGTAAAATTATAATTTTCTGCTCCTCCATCTGCCCAAAGTAATTGTTGTCTCACCATTTTTCCCGAAATACCCTCAAAATATTTAGTATTTGGATGGTATCATGCAGATCTAACTAGGTCCATTTACTGTACATGAGTACAATTTTAAGGTACTTGTACTTTATTTGAGTATTCCCACATATTCATCTTTATACTTCTACACTAAATTTTAGGGGCGAATGTTGTACTTTTTACCCCACTACATTAAGCTGCCAGCTTTAGTTAGTAGTTACTCTACAGGTCAAGATTTAACAAGAAAAAATGCAATCAATTTCAAGTGATTACGAATTTAAAAAAACAACACATAAAAGTGTGTTAAGTAGTTAAATTAGCCCTGTAAGCAGCATTACAACAGTAAAATAATACAATATTATATTTGGTATATATATATATATATATATATATATGTGTGTGTGTGTGTGTCTATGTATGTATATGTGTATAACAATCTGAGTGGGGCCTTTCCATAAGGAAGTACTTTTACTTTTGATACTTTAAGTACATTTTGATGGTGATACTTTTGTACTTGGAGTAATTTCACAGTGTGGTATTAATACTTTTACTAAGTAAGGCTTCTGAATACTTTGTGTTATTGTGCAATATGAAGGAAATTATGTCATCCATGTTTTCTTAGTTCTGTACTGTTATTAGTCATGATGGAGCACCTCCAATACTGTTTATTCCCTTTTCTATCTCTTTTTAAAACGTAAATAAAAACTGAAATGGTAAGTTGAATTCAATTTTAGAGTGAAACCTTTTTTTTAAAAACACCTTGCTTTTGACTTCTGAGCAGATGCTCAGAATCAGAAAAGAAAAAATGTGCTGAATAAACTAGGAAAATGCAGGTACAGCCACCTGATAGAAGAGTTTTTTATTCAACAGACACACTCATGTATTACAGATGCAGTCTTCTTCAGCATGCAATTGTTCGCTGTTCTTCCATCTCTTGAATTTAAGCAAAAAATAAAAACCCACTTCCTAAAGCAGCATATTCAGTAGCACCTGTTGGTTTGGGTTAAAGTAATAGCTTGTGACAGATGTGGGCAGATGAGTGGCTGCAGGCACAGGAGAAATGGATACTTCCACCCTTCAATATAGAGTCCACAGCTCTCTCCTCATACATCCCTGGTGTGTTTGTATTGATAGTGCATTAGGATTGGAAACTCGCACTTGGCCTGAGTAAAGCAGATCAATCCTGCCAATGCTGTGGAGGCCTCAGTGTCCCTGTTTGATACACTGAACCCTGGGCCTGCAGCTATGCGTGAGCCTGATATGAATCGGAACAATTATATTCTCCATGTCTCTTTGGGGCGGAGGAGTCGATAGGCTCATTGAGCTCCAGGCCTATCTGATCACTGCTATTGACCACTTGACCTTAGACTGCACTGAGTGGGACACATGTGTACGATTGAGTACAATGAAGGTTTACAGTACTAACTTTTTAGCAAATTAGACAAGACAGAAAGATTCAGTTACCAGACTCGCATATAGGTGACTCGGTTTCACTCTCATTTTAGTACGAAACTTTGTGCACTTGTCCTTTCGCATTGCTATTTATATTTTCTTTGGGAGCTGTGGCCGCTATTTTTATAGCTTCATGGCCTAAGGGTAGCAGAGATGCCCAGAATTGCTCAGAATAAAGCAAAATGAAAATAAATGAGAGACAGAGGGAAGTAACTCACACTGCCACACACTTCTAGTTGGTCATAAGTGATGATCGCGAGGGGTTACTTTCGTATGTGTCTGTATGAGTGTTAATAATTAACTGTTATCCTAGAGAACAAAATGTTCAGTGACACACTGTTGCTAAAATTAAACATTTCTGCCTTTTTTAGCAGCATCTGTTGGTGAAGAAAAAATGTCCCCATCCTTTAGCACAGTTTTTGCACTGAGAGGCTGAAATTTGGTATAGAGATGAAGTGTGAGGTTGTGTGTTTCTAAATTGCGTTAACACGTTGGTCAAAAATATTTTTTTGTTTGATATGTAATTTTTAATTGCTTGTTTTTTCATGCTGAGTGACTTAATTATAAGAAATGTATTAGCCAGTTCTGGTAAACACAAGATTAAATAAAAGTGGTGCTCAATTTTACAGATCCGTCAATTAAATCAATTAAGTCGTAGGCTTTTAGTTCCTCAATATGTCAATAATCTCATTGTCCACTACCTTTCTTTTTCTTTTTTTGTTTTTAATACAAATGTCTACTTCTTATGGCTTAAATCTCAATATCTCATTCTGTATATGATCATTCAGTTCTTTAATTTGTGACTCCTCCTTTTATTCTCTGTCACTCAGAGCGGTCAAGGTCCAGTTGAGGGTCAAGGACGGGCCATGAACCTCTGGCTTTCTGCTCCGAGCTCCCCCAGAGCCTTCGCCTTTATCACAACATGGCCACACTGCGACTTTGATGACAAATGCATGTGTGTGCGCAGAAAGAGTGAGTACAAGTTAACTGCACGTGTTTGTGTGCATGTGGGTGTACTGAGGTTAATAGTAAGAGCACGGCCCCTCTGCGGCCTTAGCAACTTCCTTCGACCTCGGTCACATGTCACAGAGGTTGTACAGAGCCTTTGGTGTAGAGCTCTTTCATGTTTGACTTTCAGCACAAGTCCCTGGACGACGACCCCCGACATGACCTCTTTCTTGTGACAGCTGAGTGTATGTGTGTGTTTGATTGTCCATGTACTGTCAAATTCAGTCTCTATAAAGTGTATGCGGCTTAAAATCTTAAAAGCTTTCTGCCATATGACGTCTGTATTGAAGAACAGTTTGCAAGAAATGTAGATTAGAGTAGCTGCTTATGTGAGTGTTTTGACCTTAAGTTCAAAGCTGTACCGTCTATATGTATTTCTACTACACTGAAATGCTCATTGCAATCAAAAAAATACAATGAAACTGTGTGTGTGTGTGTGTGTGTGTGTGTGTGTGTGTGAGAGAGAGAGAGAGAGAGAGAGAGAGAGAGAGAGAGAGAGTGCGTATGCATGCATTAGCTACAGCACATCCAGTTGGTGCACAGCAGATTAGCAATGGGCCGATCAGAGCTGTCTAAACCTGCTTAGGGCGAGGATGAAAGTGAGATCATGTCCCAGCAGCCTCACAACCGGCTCTCCCATTGGTCCATTACATCATCCAATCACATCCCATCTGTTTTTATTTAACGTATTTCAGTTCATTTGAGTGGAAATACATGCAGCCTTGTGTATTCTTAATCTTTTTGTTTTACTATGCATAAAATCGTATCCCTCCTTTTTTTAAAAAAAATTGTTTTTTTTGCCTAAAATTGATAGTAGTTTTTGCAAATGGAATTATGCAAAGGGCCATTCAAAAGGTTCTCTGCTGGAACATTGGCTACTTGGACACTCTGTTTGGGTTTTTGTCAGGAATTAGCTTGGGGCTCTGTGTGCTTGGAAAATCCTGTGAACTCTGATGAAGCGCTATCAAAAATATTTACCATAAAAAGTCTTTTGTATTTCCTGCTGCCTTTTTAGAGACAGAAAACTGGCGTATATGTTTTTATGATTTTGAAAAAGAGACAAAAGTGATGGACGGCAGAAGCAGTGAGTGATTTGATGAGGAATAGATGCTAGAGAGAACACACAACCTTGATATGCCTTCATATTTGATGAGCCACCTTACTGGGACCTTGTGCCCGTGGGGCTTCTGAACTCTGCTTGTGTAAGTGCGCTGATGCCCTCACTTTGCTCCCTCTCCTATCCTCATCTGATCGTCCTCTATCTTTTTCTTCCTGATCCTTTTTCCTTTTACTCCATCCCTTAGCTCCTCCTTCTGTCCCTTTTCCCTCCTCCTCTGTTCTCTCTCTCTCTCTCTCTCTCTCTAGCTCTCTCTCTCTTTCTCTGTCTCACTCACTCTCTCTCTCTCTCTCTCTCTCTCTCTCTCTCTCTCTCTCTCTCTGTGCCTCATGCTCAGCCAGGCGGCAGCGCGCTAATGCACCATGGCACATTCTGCAGCTCCGAGTCACAAAGCGACCAGGCTTTGCGCAGTGACCGCACGGCGACCTCCCTCGGTATCGCTGCACACAGGCTCTGTGTTGTACCAGGGCCTGTTCAGGGCGAGGATGGATGGATAAGTGGGGGGGTTAGAGGATAAAGAAGGAGAGGAGGAGGAGAAGAAGCAGAAGCAGAAGCAGTGCTCTACCACTGACCGGTATGATCTGATCAAACGACAGTGAGATAAATGAATTGCGAGTACAGAAAGGTTGAAGCACCTTGAGATCTCCATCTAAAAGACACTTTTGTGCCACATGTGAATTAACAAAGTGTCAAACCACATGAGGAAGGAGCTTATGCGTGCAGCTGTAGCAAATGGAGCACGCAGCATGTCGAATGCCTCTTTGACCAGATTAATCTGTAAATCATGTACGTGGGTTCCTATATAGCAGAAATCCGATATTTTTGCAGCTGAGCCACTGCTGCCACCGGACATTTATATTCTGTCAACGATTATTGAAGGTGTGAAAGGAATTCCTTCTTTACATCTCCTGTCCTTTCCTGATGTCAGGCCGTGCATTTTCATCCCTGAGGTCCCGACAGACATCCTGCCATCACACCTTACCGTTTCCCCAAGTTTTTTCCACATCCTTCAGTCATCAAAGTTCAACAGAAATGACCAGAGGGAGGGAGAGATAAAAGGAATGAAATAGTGAGAAAATTATAGAATGAGGCCTTAAAGGTTAGCTGTTCGAGGGTAGAAGGGAAAGGAAAGACAAGAAAATAAACATTATAGCTTTAGATAGTAAAGCTCAAACTAACTGATAGCAGACCTGTCCTGTTTTATTTATGTTAATTGTAGGGGGTGGCAATTAAAAGGGGTAAAGGCTTGAGATGCCATAAGCACAGATCAAATTAATATATAAATAAAAATCACTTGCTTTATGTCCTTGTAGCCAAATGAGTTGAATTAAAAGTCAGTGAAGTGCTTAGTTTAAATATAAAATGAAGCTCTTTCAGCTTTTACACGTCTGCATATGACAGGTTCCACTTTTCTGAACAAGAAAATAAACTGATTAACATGCATTAACTAAACGTATATTTCCAAGATTTCTAGAGGAAAATCAGAAATCCAAGTTGATGGGACTTCAATTTTGAGACTCCACCCCCTTGGAATCCATCACTGTGGTCTCTGTAGTCTCTGTGGCGCTACCTGGATCAAGTTCGGCTGTTCAACCTCCAATCTATTCATCCAATCAGGGCACTCCATGTCCAATGTAAGATTGGACGACAGCCAATCACGGCACGTCTTTGTCCAATGTCAGATTGGACGGCGGCCAATCACGGCGCTTCTGTCCAATGTCAGATTTGATGACGGCCAATCACGGCACTTGTTTCCAATGTGACAGCGACGTTCAAAGTTAGCGGTCTCCGGGCATTTTACTCTCGGGAATTCAGCCGGAGAAAACTCATAAACATAAGTGATCGATAAATGTTTTTTTTATGTATTCTCAAACAATCATCACAATAACCTGCCTCAAGAGTTACTTTTGTCATTTTAATGTCGAGGCACATTACGTTTATCGGCAATTTTCGGAGGCATGTTAGCAATAGGTTACAAGTCTATGTAAAACGATATGATGTACTGTTAACAGTAAATGTTTGTAACTCATACTCAAACAGTCATTCATTACAAGCTATTTTTCTATCTGCCACATAAGGAAATATTGTGATAGCAAGTGTCACATAACGTTAAACGGCGATGTCCGCCGGCATCCTATTAATAGATAATGCCGTTCATGTAAACAACCAATTCCATGTCATAAGCGATCAATACATTTTTACATGTGTTTCATATGTTACTATACTTCCACCTGCAACATAAGGCAATATCATTTTGTGTGCTTGCTTGCAAAAGCACACTAATTGTTATTCCTCGGGACTATTATTCTTCCGTTTCTTCCGTGTCATTTTTCGGTCGACTACTCCTCCCAGAGTTTTTGCCGCACATACACAAAAAAGGTATCAAACCGACCGGCTCAGCCATGACAAGTGTGCTATGACTTTTCTAAGGGTTTCGACAAACGGTTTTCAAATTATTCTGCAAAAACACGTCAAAAAATCCCCCCAATGTAACCCTATGGAGAGTCTAGAGTGGTGATGTCATCAAACAGAGTGTAGAGGCAGAGAACGAATTGTCAAAAAATAAATTTGAAAACTGCACTCCAGGCCGCAAATTTCACTCTACAGAAATAATTTATACATAGAAACGTAGGAAAATTTGTCCTCTCACTCACAATCCTCTGGTAAAGCTGTCAGAGTTATAGTTTTGGCGCAGGACGCACAGATGCACAAACAAAACGCATCAACTGCCTCATTGGCTCCCATATTAAAAATGCAGGAAGATTTCTCCCAAAAAATTTTTTTACAGTTTTTTTAGATCGCTCTAACAAAGCTATTTTTTCATCTTTCTTAAAAAAAAACATATGTAGACGTTCAGGAAGAACTCAAGACGCTCAAAGTGAAGTCGGATCAATGATAGGTATTATGGTTTTGTCAAAAATGCTTTCTGTTCGAGGCCAGAATTTTCAGTTTGTCCACCTCTGGCTGCTCAGTGTGGCAGAACTGTCAGTTACTTTCAGTTGATTACTCTGCTCTTATTGGTCGACTCCACCTGGCCACGTGGTTGCTTAGCTACCAAAGCCCCCCCCCCCTCCTCCAACACAGACATTCTAACTGATAACTGTCAGTTTACTCTAAGTGAACAGACTTCATAAAACATGAGACCTTATAACTTGACCATACATTGTCCAATCTTCCTCAAACTTGTCATGCATGATGATGGTTCATCAATCACCAGTTCTTCATAACAATATTTCATAAAGTCCCGCCCTTTTTGATTAGCCACGCCCCCTTTCATAACTTTTAATCCGTTTGTCCTAGATACTTGTATGAGGTGTCTGTGAACTCAGGACAGAGTCCCTGTTTAACTGCTGATTTAAGCAACGAGAATCAAGGGCCAGAGGCAAGCACACAATCAAAATTTCTTTAGAAATTTTCTAGTTTTGATTGCGAGTGTCACAATAACTTAAACAGCGATGTTGGTCGGCCTCCAAATAACGCCGTTTTTGTAAACAAAGTGCATGATGTTCTCTTGACATGGTGATCAGAAAATGTGTTTAATGTCATACTCAAACAGTCATACATACAGTATACACGCTATATTTCCACTTGCCACACAAGGTATTGTCCTATTAATTGCGAGTGTTACATTAAGTTAAACGACGATATCCACTGACATGCTATAGATAGCGCTAGATAACGCCGTTTATGTAAACAAACAATATGATGTACTGTAAACGGAAGCGATCACTAAATGTTTTAACTTCATATTAAAACAGTCATATGTAACACGCTTTATTTCCATCTGCCAAACAAGGTATTTTCTTTTTAATTGCGAGTGTAACAGTGTGTTAAACGGCCTGCTATTAATAGATAACGTTGTTAATGTAAACTAACAATATGATGTACTGTAAACGTTATAAATGACTCGTTACCGTTACTTGCATAGTATAAATGAGGAGTATCTGTAGAATACATTAAACGGAATCGGTGCATTTTTCATCATCATTACATACACAATATAAATGAAGAGTATCTGTATAATACATATTATCATGAAAAGTATCCTGCACTTTGTCCTCATAATTTGAAGATTCGTCAATTAAAAACTACTTAAAAGACAGAAAAAAATATGATTTTAGCCCATCCCCACTCTCTTTTTCACACCAATTCTCTACAAAAATATAATGATCATAAACTTTCACAAGTATATTTTGTTATTCTTATTATTTGATTATTCAGATGTTGTTTTTTGACTGTTTTTACATAAAGTCAGGGATTGGTACCTTTCACATTTGAACCGGTACGGTACTGATACCCAGTACCTGGGAATCGGTACCCAGTATACCCAGTACCTGGGAATCGGTATCGGTACTCCACAGTACCAATTTTCGGTACTTTTGCGTTTGTTTATGTGGTAATAAATGTTAATTTGTTTAATAATAAAATCTCAATTTTTCAATCAAGATGATGCTGTCAACACAGAGGAGCGCTCTCAGGTGCAGGAAAAAAAAAAAAAAAGGTTGCAAGTGCACGTGTGATTTGTTGTGATGACGTCGTAGCTGTGCTGCGCAGCACCGGTCAGACAGTATTGTGGGCATGGCATGGTTGCAACAAACAAAGTTGAGTCGGGCTGCTCTGTGCACATATCGAGGTTGACGCAGGAGTCCAAGGGATTTAATTTCACCGAGGCAGTTTGGAGTAAAGTGGCATGTAATATTCCTGAGTTGAGGAGCGGAGTATTAGCGGAGGACCAGAGATGCAGCAGCTAGCTGCTAGCTGTTAATGACTGGTCTACAGAAGAATGGTGAGAGCAAACGGAGTAAGAAAGGTCCAATCTTGAGGCAGACGAAGGCCAAGACATTGGTAGAGACATTGGAGAGTTAGCAGCTGGCGGCTAGCAGGCCTAAAGCCGGGCTGTTCGTCTCTGCCGGGGTGGGAGACAGGACCAGACGAGGAGGTAAATAAAATAAAAAAATAGTGCGATCGTCAGCACGCTTGTTAATCAAAGACGTGAAATGAAAACAGGTTGAAATCAATGATCAGTTTAAAGTTCACGCTGTTTAGGTACCGAAACATGAAAAGGGTTGGGCTGTTAACCGAAAGGTTGGTGGTTCAAGCCCACCCAGGGACGTTTTGTACTTAAATATCAAGGCAACATTGCCCTAAAATAAAAAACCCAGTTGAGGTTATGGGGAGAAATGTTTGAGAAATCAAGAGCAAAGGTTGAAGTATGACTGTGGCAACCATTTTTCATGTCATTGTAAACAGAGTAATTAAATTCAAAGTTTAGAAAGAAAATTACCTTTTGCTTCAACAGGTATGCATAGTACAACAAATTAATCTCAAATGCCAATCATTGGGTGTTGAAGGTCGATGCCACACCCTCTTTGTATCCAGATAGGCTGGTCTCTGTGGCGCAATCGGTTAGCGCGTTCGGCTGTTAACCGAAAGGTTGGTGGTTCAAGCCCACCCAGGGACGTTTTGTGCTTTAAAAAAACAGGTAACTTTATCAACAGGCTAGTTGTCGTTGTTGGGGGCAAAGCTTTGAGAACCTATGGGTAAAATGAGTGCTGCACACCGACCTTCACCTCTAAACTAAAAGTCCACTTAAATATTACAAATAATCCTCTGGAAATCCTGAATACTCATATTTCATAGATATATTTTCATATTTCATCTCACTTTTTGTTGCTGAGGTCAAAAGTAAACCACAAATGTGTCCAGTAACTCATTAAGAGTTATGTTGAGGTTTTGTTCTGAAGATCATTAAAACATTTAAAGGGTTCATCTTCAGAGGAGCATGAAAGTGCTCAATACATTTCACAGCAAACTGCTGATTATATTGTTCTATTTCTGTAAACAAGTAAACAAGACATGACTTGAATTTTGCAACAAATTGAGAAATTGGCAAACATAGAAGTCAATAGTAGCTAAAATTGGGTGTGGTTTGAGGCTTGACACCACACCAACTTTACCAGTATTAACAAGGCAGCTACTATGTCAAGGGTAAAGCTTTGAGAAGCAATATGACTGTGGCAGATCAACCCTGAACCTTTAAAGGAAAAGTCACGTTCATCCTCTGGAGACCCTGAATATTCATGTTATGTTTAATAGAAATCTCAAGACTCGTTCCTGAGGTCAAAAGCAAACCACAAATGTGTCCAGTAAAACTTCACTGATAAAGAGATAAGCTGTAGTTTTGTTCTGAAGATGTATGAAAGTCTTCAGAGGAGCATGAAAGTGCTCAGTACATTTCATAGATAACTGCTGATTATATTGTTATATTTTTGTAAACAAGATTTGACCTGAATTTTGCAACAAATTGAGAAATTGGCAAACATAGAAGTCAATAGTAGCTAAATATGGGTGTGGTTTGAGGATCCAGGCCACGCCCCCTATCCCTTATGTCAGACCTGTCTCTGTGGCGCAATCGGTTAGCGCGTTCGGCTGTTAACCGAAAGGTTGGTGGTTCAAGCCCACCCAGGGACGTTTTGTGCTTAAATATCAAGGTAACATGAAGGGTGTTTCCACTACAGGCCAATACCCGGAATGAGGCGGGTCTCACTCGCCGAAGCGCTCCTAATTTGAATACAGGGTGTCTTTTTTTTGTCCCTGTGGAAGAGCTAACTGCCACTAACAGCGGCTCTTCTTCACAAGCCGGCCTCCGGCTCGTTAGCGGCTCCTTAAGAAGAGCATGAAGGAGTCACTGGATTTGTCTCCAGTCTCTTTCTTGAAAAATCCTGGCTGAATTTAGCAACAAAGTCGCTAAGTTGGGAACACTGCTTCACCGGCTTTTACAAATGGCTTGTGTTGTTGTCGTGAAGAGTCACATCCTGGTTAGCGATCTATCCAATCAGTAACCAGGCTGTTTTCAGGGGAGAAATCTAATCTTCTTGTGCTAATGCTTTATTTTCAGTTGTTTTATTGCTCAAAAATGTTATGTGAGTTATATCACAATTGCCAAGAGAAAATAAATATAATTTAAGTTTACATGCACTTTACTTGAATGTTAATACAGTACTGTAATTATTTTTTTTTTAAACTTTTGTAGTCCATTTTCAGTATTATTGTGCTAATGCTTTAGTTTCAAATGTGTTATTGCTCAACAATGCTATGAATTATACCCTGGCTGTTCATATGGGCATAAAATGATCAACAGGTACTCTGGTTAATTATTTGTGTAATTCTACTTATTATTGAATCGAAATCAAATATTATTGAACCAAATCAAATAAATGAATGATAAATGTTTTAGTTGGTCTCTCTCAATGGCATGGTTAGTCTCGTTGGTCAGGTAACCCCGCCCCCAACCCCTGAAGTAGCGGTTTGCGGTTCAAGACCAGCAAAGAGTTGGTGCCACTGTTGAACCAGTTTTCCTGGCCAGGAGCTGGCTCTTTGGCGGTGGAAAACCAAAGAACCGTGCAATTGGGCACCGGCTGGGAACCAGCTCTGGTCGAAAAGCACTACATGAGCAAAGGTGATGAAAAAATTAGAGCACTGCTGTACTGTAAAAAAAGCTACATCTGCAATATAGGCCTTCAGCTGTATGGTGGCATAGTCACTTCAGAAATGCACAGTTCAGCTGAAAATAGTTAAATAGTAACAGTAGCTGTAACTACAAATCATATTGACCATTTTGGTACCATTTAATAAACGGTGGTAAACAAATTACTTCAAAAAAATGTCAGATCACTGGTTTCTCAGTTTCAGATATCCAAAAACTTTGCTGTATAATTAAAAGAACACTTAATTAAACCACCATGAGTGGCAATATCTTCAAAAGGAGTCTGAAAGCTTTACTGTAGTTTGTCTAGGAATGTTATGCTTTTACTCGTATTCCTTTGTCCCTCATTCCGTTTCCCTTTTGTAGAATATAATAACATCACTTTTCACTAATGTGTCGTAATTGACCAAACTATTTCGTGAAAGTTAAGTCCCACGTGTCAAGAAGAATGGGCATTTTTTATATATATCTTGTGGCCATCCACAATGATGTATTTCCATTAACAAATAATAACAAGAGGCTTCTGGTAGACGAAAAGAAAATTATTGAGTCCATAGTGAGCTTCAGAACTGCAGCATTCATAAGAAAAAGGCTTACCACATGTAGGTTGGTGGGACTTGAAGTTTGAAACAACACCCAGTGTGGTCTCTGTGGCGCAATCGGTTAGCGCGTTCGGCTGTTAACCGAAAGGTTGGTGGTTCAAGCCCACCCAGGGACGTTTTGAACCAATCATTTGTAGTGATAGTGATACATGTATGAGCAAAGGTCAAAATGTGACTGTAACACATATCTCCTCAGTGACATGATAAGAATAACCATAGGTGCTTTCTTGTAGAACGTCAGAAAATGAAAAACCTATTTAGATTTGCGTATACCCCTAATAGGAATGTACCAATTCCAATGCATTTTAAAACCAGGGCTTTAGAGCACCTCCTGCCTTGAGTTCACTATGGTTTCATTTGTCATTAACCATAGTGAGCTTCAAAATTGCACCATTCCTAAGAAAGGGACTTATCTTCTTTTCCCCCCACATGAACCTCCTGGACTTTCAGAGTTCACTGGTTCTCCTGCTGTGTGAACTCACACTCTGGTTGTGTGTAAAGCGCCAAGATCAACTGCTCAGCAACACCATTAACAAGGTCAAATTTACAAGTATCCGATCCTTTTCTGTCAGGAGATTGCACTCGAACAGCAGCAGCAGCGAACAGTTACACTATTAACCTGCACATGAACATAAAGCTTTGAAAGAGGAACTGAAACGCAACCACCACAACACACGCTATAGCCGGTTCATCCCATATGTGCTAACGCTGCATGTGCGTGCAGTTCGTAATATATGCATGTGTGTGTGATTGCTTTCCCCCACACGCATGCATGTGTGTTGTTACTGACACTGCGACCCTTTATAATGTAGCGACCTCTCCTCTTCTATCCAGGTCACGGAGCATTGGCTCATCCCGGTTCATCAGCAGGACAACGCTCTACAAAAACCATTGTTCTCGTGACACGCATCCTGATTGTATTCATAAAATGTGGTGTTGGTACAGATAACATGCAGTAAAAATGCAAATGCCATTGGGACAGCGATACCACAAACAGCTTCGGGACAGTCGGCCACTTTATTATGTGTACACACTCTGCCTAGACAAACATGATACGACAGGAAGTGAAAGACGCACACAAACAAGGGCCTGCTCACAGTGTAAATTGTGTTTTTTGCCTGAGGTTTTTTATATATTCAATTTAAGTGTTCGCATTATGCTCCTTTTATGAACCAGGGAGCTGAAATTAGGCCAAAATAAACACAAAAAGCAGAGGATGGGGGTGGGGATGTGGATGGCCAGAGGTTTGTCCTTTAAACAGATGACCCGACAGCTGATCTGATGATTTCCCCCCTATAAAAAATAATATCCTGACAGTTACTTTGCTCTCAAGAGACATACAGCAGCCACACTCGTCTAATTACCAACTTAAATAATTCAGCAGTATGGCAGCTACATGCAGAAACATTGAAATCCATTTGGACCGACAAGACTAAAAGGATGTAGCCTCATACCTTGTGTACGGCATGTTGATCGCTGTATTATTGATGCGGGATATGCTGAGTGTTTTATCAAGCTCAGCTGAAACTGAAATAGACCTAAACTTAACCCCAAAGACTTCACCTGTCATAATTCACATGTAAATCAGAACAAAAGACATTATATCCATAATTAATTGATATCTATGCTTTTTAATGGGCTTCACAGCTCTGAAAATTAATATTTTGCTGTATTACAATATACCTTTTATGAATTCCATTTGAAATATGCGCTCATCTAAATGCCATCAATCATCTGTAAGGTTTGTGTGTAAAACTAATTAGGGAATTTCTGTATAATATCTAAAAATTCTTAATCAAAATGTTATCTTTTCAGAGAGAAAGAATATAGCCTTTTTTAGCTTGACAGTGAGCATTTTTGTCAATATCAAGACTATTATGAAAAGGGTTCACAAGTTCAAGAGGTTGGAGAAGAACTCCCCTTTTATCAGATGTAAAAATCAACAGTGTTGATGTTTAAAGGTGTTCGAGGCTGCAGAACAACAAGGACACAGTTCAAACAAAGTTCTCTCATTTAAAAAAAAAATATGACTCAGAGAAAATTCAAATTATCAAACCAATGTTCCTCTACTGGAATAAAAAGAGAGCTGTCAGTGCTATATTTGCTGCAGTTGAAAGGTTTATTTGTGTTTGCTTGTGTGGGATGATTAAAATATTTTCACTCTTCTTTTAGCTGGAAGTTGCATTAACATAAACCTACTAAAGAACTAAAAATTGTGCGATGTCACAATGTCTCAGTTTAAAAAACTATTTTGTGCATTTTTGACACAAAAACCCAAGGTGGAACACATAAGCTAAGTATGCTTAATGAGGAATCAGCTGTACTTAACACTTACTTAACACATTTTCACCATATAAAACTGATAATGTAAGCAAACTGTTTATTTTAACACATCCCACAGACAGACAACACCATCGACATTAATTTAGAGTGGCGTTTCTGGCAAACCCATGAATCAAACCCAATATTGACTCTCATTTTAGCTCTGTTTTGGTCTACGCCAATTCAATAAAGCAATAAATATGTCTCTTTAGCTACTGAATGCTCCACTGTAATTGCATTTCCATCGAATTGTCAAGGAAATTTGTAGCAAACCTTTGAAATGTCGCAAAAAACAAATACACATTTTTCCATCTACTGTTTGGAATAAACTGCAGCATAGTCGGTCAGAGGTTGGTGGAATTGGCTATGCTTTACGCATGGCTGTGATCTGCCAGTAAACACAGTAGAAGAAGTAGAGGTTGTGAACTGTGATCAAAAGTCACCTTTTTCTTCCCATTAACCCATTGGTTATAAAATGAAAAAGTTGTGATGTTCTTTCATGTCATCTCTTATTGGTTGTGTTTCATGCTGTCTGAAGACAAATTAAAGAATATACAAAACTCACTTGGCAAAGCCGTTTCCATATCACATTTAATGGACCAAAACTTTTTTTTACTAATTCAAAACTATCTCAAGCAAGCATAAAAACCTTTTGTGCAATTTTAGGCAATTTTATATTTTCGTACAGCTTTTCCAATGCAATAATTAAAAATGCACATAAAAATATGTTTATGGACCATAGCTACTGTACCCCACCGGCTCTCTAGGTAGTGTATGATGGTTTGGGAGCTTTTTGCTGCAAACAGCTGCCTGCTGCTGGAAACTAGCTTTCTGAGAGGGGGGGCAGTGACTCAGGTTTAGGAGAAAGATGTGGTCCCATTTGTTATTTCCGCCCCCGAACATACTATAAGTCTGCTAGTGTGTGTCTGTCGGTTTAGTGTGTGTGATCCTCACATCCCCTGGCATCCCCCACAGTGACGACACTAAGGTCTGCCACCCTTCCTGTCCAGCTCCTCTTACCAGGGGTCACGACAACAGTGGGGCACAGAGAAGCGGATTTTGATGCTGTCTGGCATGTTTGGGCTCTCCCTGCATTTTCAGTCAAGTCTGGATGCAGACACCTACTGTGCTACAAGTATTATGCTCTTACAGCTCATGTGTGTGAGTGTTTGTATCCGTGACAAAGGATGATGTGTTTTTTTTAACACATCCACAGTTATGTGTTTCTCTTTCACACACATACTGTATATACATTGGCAGTAACAACATGTGGTGGTCGACCATATGGCTCAGATACTCTGTCAGAAGTACTCTTTATCGCTAGACGTGTGTGTGTGTGTGTGTGTGTTATAAGCACCCCCTTATATGATGTTATTTAATCTAATTTGAAAATGTGTGGATGCGATATATGTGTGCCTTCATGCGTTCACATCTGTCTATCTTCATCGAGTGTTGACGTTCGGTCTTCATGCGCTTTGGTCATGTGTTCGTACGCCCTCAGGGAGAGCGATATGACCCAAACAGCCAGGTCATGAGCATGCTCAGTGTTGCCTCTCGGAGTCAGGCGAGGGTATCTACACATGCTTGACCTGGGGTCCCCTTCACAATTGTAATCAACATGTGTGAAAAAGAAGTCTGGGCATGAGAAATCAGGGTTAAATCACACCCCGGATCAGAGTCTGGCTCCTCTGGTTCCCAGGTGTCCTCTCACCTCAGATAATGCTAATGTGCAGAGAAGATGTGCTGTTTTCATAAAAGCAAAGGACAAAGAGAGGGTGTTAAAGGTTGTCTCTATTAGCTCTAAAAGCAATGAAGAACTCCCCTGGAGACGTGCAGGCATACAGTAGAGGGTAAACTGTACATCATCTGCATGAGCATCCAGAGGGAAACACCTCCAAAGATACAAATACACGGAAAATTGAGTTTGACATACTGCATGACAGTATGGAAGTAGATATATAAACTCTAATGTACACACACACACACGCACTATATAGACGCTTATGTGTATACACACACACTCACACACACAACAGTATGTTCAGTAAAAAGTCATAGTGTGAGTCATGGAGGATGACTTGTTTGTTGTTTTGGAAATGTCCCCGTTGTGGGACTAATAAAGGAATCTTATCTTGTCTTGTGCTTGTTAAAATTAAATCAGTTGGGAAATGAGTTGAGTTGGAAGTCTTAAGTATGTAGTACTTCTTTTGAAGGTGGTCAGAACTGTACTCTGTTGCATCTGTAAAGACATGCTATGAAATTACTTTTTGAATTGAACTCTGCCATTTAATGCATCAGGGTGTTATTTAAAAAATGGCCCAAACAATGAAATATATACTCCTAGTGCTCGGACAAAATTATTCTTATTTCTCAAGAAGTACCTCTAATTACTGGATAATTTTACATTTTCAAGCCTCCCAAAATAATTGGTGACATGGTCATAGTAATGTTGACATCATAATTTTGTTTTAAGGATCGTAGGAAAAACACTAAGCTTTAAGTATAAACTGCAAAAGACCTACAATTGGTTTAGATCTGGTATTTTAAACACTTGTGTTGCTATGAACTGAGTTCCCATCAATGACAATTCTTATTTGCACGTGTTTGTATCATCGCAGTATGTTAGTACCTTCCTCATCCTCCTCATTGTCTCCCTGCTACCAGTCAGCAGCTGCTGAGGAGCTGTATGCTTTTATATCACTGCGATGGTGCTCTCAGGCAGTGAGAGGAAATGACATCTCACCTCACCCACACAGCCAACACAGGCTTTTAAAAACCTCTGAGGTCCTTCCCACAGCCATGTCCTCACCAATATTACACCGCCAGCCTAAGAGCCGCGCTCCCTGCACTGCTCTGACCTAATGGGCTGTGAAGCAGCGAAGGGAGGGAGGGGTGGCCTGACTATCTCTCACCTCTATCTGCCTTTTTTTCCTCTGGTGTGTCTTTCCCTATTTTTGGTTTGATTTCTGTAATTCATTTTCTAAAAACATGTATTGCTTTTAGTGCTAGATGGGGGATTTAGCTCTGCAGTATTTTTGACACTGAAATTGCTGGCCTAAATACAGAACCTGGAAACGGCTCTAGAGCTCAAGAGCTTTAGGGCCAATCATAGTAGGTTAAAAAGTAGTTTCCATGTTACTGTAGCCAATTTCAGAGTCACCTTCCAAATTTATACATACACACTGGAGTTAGAGCTTAGATATCCATCTGTTCAATACATCCACTACCTGTTTTGCAATTCTCCCCTAAAGGTAATCATTAGCTTAGCTGCGGCCAACAGCTCTAGCTGGCTCTGTTGGTTTGTTAGTCCACAACAATTTTCCCACCCTTCAGCTGCCACAGTTTTAACCAAGGAGGCTGACATTTTTAATGGAGGTCAAGTGTTTGTGATGTTGTGTGTGAATACATTAATGGGTGGATGCAGGCATGTTTACTTGTCATCTGATTCTCCACCCTTCTGCTCATCCCAAAGGCCTTAATGAGCCAGTTTACACTTGGTTTTAAATTGCATCTTAGATGATCATATCACAAGTGGTTAGTGCTAAATACAAGTTGAAACAGGGTCCAAGATGCATTGTGATCGGATCACTCAAACCAATGTTGTCAGATGTAATAAATGTGTGCGGGGCAGTTTCACCTTCTAGTGGAAGTGGCGTAGGTAGTAACGGAATCTGAACACATGTAGTAACCCTTGGAGACTTTGACAAGATTGTTTTATACTTTTGAATGCGGATTGAATAGGAAGTGTTGTCTTTCTGATTTTTGTGTGGGCATAGTAATATACAGTAAGATGGTAAAATGGGTATGAATACAAGAAAATGGTAGTAAAAAGCAGTATCGGAGTTTCCCAAAGACCTCCGTTTCAGTCCTGTCCTTTTTTAATAATCTGACATCTCACTGACTTAGATCAGTCTTGGTCTTGGACACGGCTGGGTGTGGCTGGCACTGGCAGTACTCTTTTCGATGCTGTAAAAATGAGTGGTGTGGCTGAACTTGCAACCATTGAACTGTGGTAACATGATGGTTTTTGACAACTGTTTGGCAGTGATTTTTGTGGTGTGATTATAAAAGTTGCTTGAGGAAAAATGCTAAATTGCAAAACAGGTTTGCAGAGGGAACAAAATCTCTGCTCATTACAAACTCCCGATTTATTATACATGCACTGATTATTGACTATTTTGATCTTGAATAGGACTCAGTTTGCACTGATGTTATTCACAACTTTGCCTTATCCCTCATCAAGCTTTACCTTCATGTTGCAACAACTGGCATCTGACCAAAACCAGTCCAGACTGGTGCTCTATGATGGACTGTCAGTAAGTCAGAAACATGAGCTTTGATACGACAGCTGTACATCACTGTCATGGGTTTGAAAAGTTGACCTTGCACAACCAGAATCCACAAACTGCTGCAGAAGAGCCGGGTTGCAGGGAGAAGCCCTTTACTGGCCTTAAAATCAAACTGCATTCATAGAAGGCAGCCTCTCCTCTCTGTGTTTTCAGCTGGCTAGGCAGAGAGACATCATTAGACTACTCTGCTCAGCTGAAAACATCACGAAAGAGATCTCATGATGGACACTAGTGGGACTGAAAGCTCAGACCCAGGGATGTTTGCCCGCAGGACACAAAACAGCAGCACCTCAGGAGCTGGTCCAGCTCGGTGGTCAGAGTTCAAGGACGATGCCCGGCCGAAGTAGCCCCCTCATAACGGCCAGTTTTGTGAGACATCTGCGGGTTAAAATGACTTGACAGCACTTGATGCATTTGCTGCCTGGCACATAAGCGATCTGAAAACGCAGAGCTATTTTTGCTGATGTTAATTTGCTCTGTGTTAAGGCCCCGGTTCACAGCTCGGTCAGCCCTATCTGATACTATATTCCCGTTTGTTTCAGTAAAGGTTCTCCCGTCACATCGCATTTAGGTCGAGATGCCTGTGAACTGTGAATGCACTGCGCACAGGGACCCGGCAACCCTGAGGCTTCTTGGTCCTAGAGTCCGCCGTTTCCAGGGAGAATCTCCCCATGTTAATATTCATATAGGTTTTCTGTATGAAAATGGGTCTGAATAAAGAGTAGAAGCAATGAAGGCCATTTTTAAAAAAATCTTTTAATTTTCTCATTCTTTCTTGTTTGCATGAAGGGAAATTAAAAGCAATCATCTTTGAAATCC
Organism: Centropristis striata; assembly: GCF_030273125.1. Classification (NCBI taxonomy): domain Eukaryota; kingdom Metazoa; phylum Chordata; class Actinopteri; order Perciformes; family Serranidae; genus Centropristis; species Centropristis striata. Next base: position 9,342,431 of record NC_081533.1, read on the forward strand.
CACATGACTAAATAGCCTCAAAAAGCTTTAAATTTTTTAGCAATTAATAAAATATTAACAAACTGTAGCATGCAATGAATAATGTGAATTTGACTAATTTGACGTTTTCTACAGTTTCTTTCAAAGCAAATGTATAAAAGTAAGTTACTTTTTAAATTTTTTAAAAATTGAAAATTTTAAAGATGTCATTTAGTTGAGACATAAAAATAGAACCATAGCACTGTGAATTCTAAAATACTAATACTATTTGTTCACAAATTCCAATTTGTAAAAAAAAACAAAAAAAAAAATGTTTTTAAAGTAAAATTTGTAAAGAAATAAAAACACACACAGTTGTAATTGTTTCAGTGTAAATAACTATATTTGTAATAGGAAAAAGTACCTGATTTGTGCAGTTGTATCCACCCAGCAGCAGCAGACTGAATGTGTGCCGTCTAAGAAAAAGCAGCGGTGACTCCTGTCTTTAAATCCCTCCTCAGTGGGCAAGCTGATCCTTTCATTCTCCTTCTTGTTAACTCTGATTTCATGAATAATTCATCATACAATCAGAACCACAGATGAGCACACTAATTGGTGCCTTTTTTATCATCATCATTATTATTGTTATTATTCCAGTCTCCGGTGTGTACAATTAAACATGAAATTAAATTAATGTGATGGTGAAAAAAATATTTTTCTAATAGCCCTGCATTAACCCTCTTGTTAATTTGAAAACAGATTTAGGGAAATTAATTTTAAATTTGAACGCAGTTTGTGAAGGGAAGAAAAAAAAACCCCAGAAAGCTAATTTAAGTATTAATTTGTGTAATAGCTCAATTTGTTTGCCAGTGGAAATATGCTAATATTTCTTTTCAAACAAGTCGAGTGAGTGAGTGAGAAAGAGAGACAGAGAGAGAGAGAGAGAGAGAGAGAGAGAGAGAGAAAATAGCTTTAACAGAGTTAAAATATGAAAATAAAAATGAATAAATATTAAATCAAATTCAGATTCACATCATGATGTTATATATTCTGCTCTGTTTATGAAAAATGTCAGGCCCATCAGGCCTTTAGCAGGGTTTGCATTGTACTTTTTAAATTTCATGTCCACTGGTTATTTTTTAATTGAATTGGCTTTCCAGTGGTGCATACACAACAGCAGCCCTTACGGCAGCATTAATGTGTGTGTGTGTGTGTGTGTGTGTGTGTGTGCGTGTGCATGTGTGTGTGTGTGTGTGTGTGTGTGCCCCTTTAAAAAAGCCAGAAGGTGAGTGTGTGCCTCACAGCGAAGCGGTTAAACGGAGGTTAACACGTGTTGAGGCGGAAAACAAACATAATTAGGTCGCATTAAGTTCATGACTGAGTAAAATATTTCCTAAATGTATTATTCCCCCTTCTTCTATCATTCTTAGATGTTATTTGGTGTGCAAGATTTGAATCAAGGTCGAGGTTGTTGAAATACAAAATACACTTTCGAGTTACATTTAAAATTGATGTAACAACTACACTTACAAAGCCCACTAGTTTACTACTTTTTCCTTTTGAATGCACGGATAGCTCCACTTTAGTTACATGAATCCCTTTGCATGTTACAGGTATGCTATGAGTTTCTTATTTTTCATTAATGCTGCCTGTTTCTTTTACAGTAAATGAATAAAGGATCCCATACTGCCTCATCTATGTACATGTTTAGAACACATTGGATGAAATGCAATCTCTGAACCCATCAGCTATCATCTAACCACGATTTAGCGTTTAATCAGCCTTTTTCAAATTGATCTACATTCATAGGTAGCACCTGTTTATAGAGATGAGTCAAAATGTTATGTTAAACCTAAAACACCAACAAAAAGTATCAATTCATTTGTTAGTTGAACTGTCAACAACAGTCTTGCTGGTTACCAGAACCCCAGAAATATTGACCATTCAGAGATTGTTATACGTCAAACAGACCGCTTGAGCTTTGTTATATATGACTGCTCTACATTGCTGATATTTATTTGATATTCTGTGCTGCACAGAGGCCATATCTGGACACTTTTTTCCCTCAGGAACAAGTGAATAAGATGCGTTCCGATGTGTTGGAAAAACACTTGTAATAGTCCAGGTGTGTGAGAGGATTGAGGGCCGAGACCTGCAGTGCTCCTAAAATGCGGGCGTCTTCCTCTTCAGTTTGCATCAAAACGCATTCAAATGCACCTGCAGCAATAAAAAAAAAACTCTTACTCTCTCTTCTTCTTTCTCTCGCCATCTGTCAGGCAACCGTGGCAGCAGCAGCCAGTTACCATGGCAACAGAAGCAGATGTTGAGGGGTTTCTCCCGTGTGATGGGATGTGAACTATTGACCTCGGTCTTTAAAAAAAATAGAAATGGCAGTAATGGATATGGATTTATGAGTGTATGGGCTGAAGCTACATTGCCTCTAACGCAGCTTGGCACACCATATGCCACTGCATGCATTTTTTATGATGTGGGCCTACTTACTTGCAGAAGTTGAGCGATTTACTCAGCTCACAGGCTCTAGGGCTTTGCAGCAGTACACATTGTATGTTGAAACTATACAGTATAAACTGTACATTCACCTCTCTGTATATGAATGTTATGACATAGGGGATTGTGAATGTTTTATAAGCAACAGGTTCAAAAACAAATTTAACTCCAGATAGGAATCGATACAAGAATTATATGGTTTTTTTTTAAAACCATGTACCGCAACCCATGTTTACATATGAATAAAATGGCCTTATGTGCTCCATGTGACTCATACACACAGCTAAACCAACTGACGACCTAATTTGACAGACTAGATGCACATATGCATTAATGGCTTCAGGCACAGTGTGAGTCACAGCAATGCTACAGTAACCACAAGGGCCTACTTCTGCATGCTACAACATGCAGGCTGCAGGCTTTGATGCTTTACATACACATGGCAAACTTAAACAACTGTCTCTTTTTGTTTAGCAATTGCATCACTGACCAACATTGTTTTCTGTCTGTAACACTTTGTCCTTGATACCAAGCATGTTTTTTTTAAATATTTTATTTACTTAATCCAGGATGGTCTATTTATGTTGATCTCTTCTTTGAAAGAGCCCTGGTCAAATTGGTAGCATAATTATTTATAATTATGAATTTATTTTATTCATTCCCAGAGGTGGGGTTACCAAACAGACAGCTACTTAAAACGTATACGACAAAGAAATACAACAAGTGCTTCAAATGCATTAAACACTCCTAAACGTATCTTATGAAATCATGAAATAGCTCAACAAAAAAATCAAAAGTAATCTGTGTTTTTCTCACTTTTACTGGGTGTTTCACTGTCCCTGAATGCAACTAATGGAGGGATTTATGTCTCTACTTTGTGCCTATTTAATTGGCAGTATAAAATTCCAACGACCAGAATTAAACTGAGCTAAAGTGAGTTGCTAAAGTGTTAATTTAAAAAGCTGCTATGGTGTGATAAAAGGTAGGATGGGTGTGTAAACAACCTCCCATTAACCTCTCCAGTAGATAGAAGCAGAAAGTACAGGGCAGGCCATGGACCTTTTAAAGCAGCGGTATCACCATTACAGGACTGCTTCTTTAATCACAAGGTCACCTTACTAGTCGTAGAAAAGTAGGTTTTTCCCCTCCTGACAGTGGCCTTGTCCTGGGTACAGATCCAAATTAAAGAAAAGGTGTAATTTGAAATGAGATGGTGTTTATATTGACAAACGTGGTATTGACTCAAAATGTTTTGGTGCCTTCGAATTAAACTATATTTTATGATGTAAAAAGTAGAAAAATAACTTAAATTACTCCTTATCAAATTCCAACACAAACCTTTTATCATGTTTTTGTGAAGTCAGAGAAAGGTCATTGTACAAAAAAATATACACAATATGAATTAATTTGAGTGGTAAACAAAATCATCAGATTACAGCACTTCAACTCATGTATTTGTTCAGGTCAAGGCAAGTCATGCTTTACAGTGATTTGTAGAATAAAAAGTGAGTGATGCCAAGTATATGTTTACAAAGCAATTAGATGATCAAAAGAGTAATAAAAACAACCTATAAACAAATTATAAATAAGTCTAAAGACACATAAAGACTAAGGTCACTGCTCTGATTCAAGTAATGAACTATGTGAAACTCATTATTGGGCTTTTCTTCTACAAGAGAAGCCTCCCAGTCTTTGAGGAAAGAAGAAAACTGATCTCACCTTTGTGGTGACTGCAGAGATCACGGAAGATGATTCACTTTATTCTGGTGTTCTTGCAACATGTATTAATCTTGGACTGTTGCAACAAAGAGGCAAACATGGCTCAGTATTGTGTCAGGATCACACTGAGAAATCCTCTGACCTGCAGGCATCCTTTAGCTCTGAGGACAAAAAAAACTAATCAGATCATGTTCCTTTATTTTCAGCGCTCAGAGTTTCCAGGTTTTTCTAGATAGCAAAGGTGGTGATTCAGGTTATGAATCCTCGTGGGTTGGAATTAAGTTGTTACTCATAACACACAGTGTTGATACAGAGACAGAGAGGTGGTAGGGCAGTGCTGTGGTGAATCTTGTGACTACAGTACATTGATGTTATCTGTGTCTGTATCTTGTGATTGTTGTATCATGCAGTTAGTTTTTAATGTGCTGATGGGTTTGTTGTTTTTGTGTTAGACAAGCGAATGTTTGGTTTAGCCCTCTGAACCCCAACATGCTGTTTCAGGGCATTTTTTGCTCTTTTTGAATTTTACTCACTGTGGCTTTTGTATTTTACTGCAGTATATAAGTCCTGCAGGAACTGATTTTTCCGGGGAAAACCCACGCTGACAACATACAAACTCAGAACAGATAAAAAGTAACTGATAATGATAAGTAGTTAAAGAAATTTTGACGTGTTAAAGTTGAGAACAGAATTTGCTATGATAGAATGAGTGTTTTTTGCTTCTCAATCAGTTACAAATCAATGACGTTTCCCCTTTGACTTCTATTTTGTTGCCTTTTTTATTTTAAGGATGCTAAAAATGCTTACAATCCAGCTCTAAATTCTAATACAACACAGTTTTCTGGTTATTTTGGCTACCTCTAGTATGTAAGTGTTACTCCAGACAACCTGCAGGCCGCAAACATTGCCTTTCGAATAGGTGTACACACACATACACACAACACACTCCTGACCTAAGCAGAAGAAAAATAGTCCTTCCAAGACTGACTTCATTATACTGACAAAATTAATCTTTAATCTGCTCCTCACCTCCATCCAGAGCCGTGACACCCGCTCTCTGATGGCCCATCAAACTTTTATGAGGGTAATCGAGATAAACCTGAAATGGAATAACAGCTCCTTCTATAAAATCCCTGAGAAGAGAGGGATAGGTGAAAGAAAACGTTTTCAAGGTGTTACAAGGTGCCAGACAGCTTTCTGAATTAGCTTTTCCCACCCAAAGTTGCCGCCCGAACGGCCCTTGAATGGTGTGTGGTGAAAGTGTTAATATATTCTGTGGGTGGTGTGTGTGTGTGTGTGTGTGTGTGTGTGTGTGTGTTCCCTAATGTTTGCGGTTAAGTCTATTCTGCATAAACGTGGACATTTTCTACTAAAACATTGAATTGTTCTGTTTTATCAAGAGATTAAGAAAGGAATAGTTGTTGTTCTGCTGCAGTTAACATGAAAGCAGAGTTTGTGTGTGTGTGTGTGTGTGTGTGTGTGTGTGTGTGTGTGTGTGTGTGTATGTGTCTTACAACTTCGTACACTCTGTAATTCCCTGGTAGTCCTTATATAATGAAGTTTAGATAAGGTGAACAGGCCATTCAAGGATCTCTGGATTAGACTCCCTGTGTGTGTGTGCGCGTGTGTGTGTGTGTGTGTGTGTGTGTGTGTGTGTGTGTTTGTGTGTGTGCTTCTGTGGCACACGGGGTGAGACAGCATAAAGATTAGAAAAAACCCATACATGGAAAAAACATCAAGGCATGATGCAAATACAGAAAAATAAACATTGCCCAAGGGTCCACGTTTACACATGCATGCATCTGTACAATGTTTACATCTGCATGCATGAAATAATGAGCACAACGCAGCAAGTACATGGTGTACTGTACAGATGGGACACTGTGTCCACCACCAGAGAGCGCTACTCTTCACTGAACTTTTGACCCCGGCTGCTGGGCATTCAGACGATATCACATCTGTTGTTACGTGATCTAGCTTCGATTAATTAGGCGAATACGATGGTACACACTGACTCTATGACTGTCCAAATGAGGACAGGGCAGATGCTGGACAATTAAAAGGTCAAAAGCAAAACGGAGAGCGTGAAGTGATGCAAATTGACAAACTATGAGAGAGAGAGAGAGAGAGGAGAAAGAGAGAGATGGGAACGTGGGAGGAGAAGAAGGAGAGGAGCTGACAAGTGTGGTCATAGATGCAAGTGTGTTCTGCTCAATGCAGTTGGACACCCAAAGACATGTTGCTCTGACAGTGTGGATTAAAATACACAGAAGCTTTCTGTCTCTCACAGCTGAGCCAAGATCTGTACATCTATCCTGCAGTCTACTGTGTCTGCCATCTTCCCTCTTTTATCGCTTTTTCATTGCTGGATTACTAAACAGACCTTGAGGTCACATGGTTGATTTTGAAATCAAATGGACATCAAAGGAGACATAAAACGCCAACAGATGGATGCAAAACGGCCACAAAAAAAGCCCCAAATTGAACACAAAGAGACCCAAAACCACTACAGCGTAATGCAATACAACCATAAAGAGACCCAAAGCGACCACGTAGCATAAAGCCCTGCAAGGAGACAGAAAAGGACCACAAAGACACATAGAGCAACTACAAAGAGACTCATATGACTACAAGTCATTTTGTGTTTCTTTCAGCCTTGATGTCTTGCCCCTATGCAGGAGGGACGTCTCTGCCCAGGGACAAGTTGTCCTATAATCCTTTCTGCCCCACATTCTGAGGTTACATCTTGGATTCTCTCTATTTCCCTCCTGGTTGTAGCCGTATCCCCTTTTTATCCTCTCTGTGCACTCTCGTTTTTTTTTTCCTGACGTTCTTGAGCCTTCAGGCATCTGCCACCATGAGCTGATCAGAGGACGCTCAGTTACGACCAGAAATGTTCATCATCCTCTTCCTCTTGGATCCTGACCTTCCGCTGAACTCTCCTCACAGCTCAGAGCAGACCACTGAGGGAGAGAAGCAAGATGTCAAAGATGGGGTGAAAACGCAGCAGGTTTAGACTTTTTCGCATCCTTTGCTGGACCGTAGTACTTCTCTGATGTCTTGAACTTCTCTTGCACCTCTTGGTCTTCTTCTGCTTTGAGTAAATACTGACAAAATACAGATTCCCTATAATGTATACATTTTTAACAATGGTCAAGGCTCATGAAGGTGTTCTGACACCAAATGTCAACACGGTGTTAAGCCAGTTTATTAAAGTGAAACTAAAAATATTTGTAGGACATTCCAGATGAAAGGTTCTGCCTTTTGCTCGTAGTAAAAAATACAATATTTTATTCATGCTGCAAGATACACAACATGCTGCTTTCACTGTCAAATGCCCTCCGCAGATATCTCACTGAATAAATAAAATCTATATGAATATTTTTTTCTGTCAGCGGAGAGTAAGCCATCATATCTGGAGGATGTCTCGGCATGTTTCAGTTCAATAGGACATTGAAGAAGAAAAAAAAAGACAGCCCTGTGGAAGCATTGTAACTCATTCAGCCATAAGAGGGAAGCTTAACACATTTAAGATCAAATTCTGTAAACCTGTTGTTGATACAGAGTTAAATGGTGTGTATAGAACTGGTTTAGATACAGTTTGAGTAAAGATTTTGCCACTGAAAAACCTCATGTTTTAAAAATGTTAAAAAGAATAATGCCCCAAGCATTTGTAAAAAAAAAAAAAGCCACATCCCCTGAAAATGAATATGAAAATATGTTTAAAAAAATATTTTGTCATCTGCACATGCAGTCACATCAAATATGTGTTAAAGAGATTAATTTAAAAAGAAAAATCTTCACAAACATGCTGTGGTTTTTATGATTTTGCACATGCTAGCTTGAGTATACATTTCACTCCGCTCATTTAGCTTCTTTACTGTGTGCCATGCCGGATAAGAACACTGTGAGTTTTGACTTGCAACACGCTCCGACAGCTGCTTGCACAGGACTCCAACAGCCAATCACCTTGGCCGCCGCCTGCCTCTCAGCCAATAGGACGGCACGGGCCCTCGGGGGGGTGTGTCTCATTAGCTAGATTCCAGGACCTGGCTCTGGCCCACTGGACGCACTCAGCCGGAAAGGATGCAGTCCAGAGGGGGATTCATCATCTGCAGCATCGTCTCCTCTTCCTCGCTCTCCCCCCTCCCCTCCCTCTTCAGGAATGGAGTGGGAGGCGAGAAAGTAAAATGCACAGAGAAGCACAAAAATGCCTGAATCAAGTATTTTTTCCCTACTTATAGTTATTTAATAACTCGGTTGTCCTCATTTCACACCTGGAAATTCGACGCTGCTTTCAAGATTGGCTAAAGTTTAAGCGTCTGTTCTCACAGACATCTGGCCACCTCTCTACCCCGGCAGGAACATTTTGTACCCTTGCGCTACAACTATTTTGGGTACGGATTCCAGAGGGCCTGTGTGTGACCATGGGTGGTTTATGTAACTGTTCAGAATGAGCTATCTAATTCTGAAAGGCTAACGTTATCTAAATGTACCCCCTGGGAGGTGGCCGAGGTGGAGGTGGGGGCAGATCTGGAGCTCCACATGGTCCATCAGGTTCAATATAAATCCTCGCCCTCAAGGGACCGCCGTTGACCTTTGCAGCCACGATCTCGCAAATACCTACCTACCTGACCGCCACAACGGACGCCGCTTCGGCATTTGCCTGCTTTTCCTGAGCTGAGATGTCTGCAGAAATAGGAATTATTAAAGTTAATATCCCAAATGCATCACAAAATCCTTAAATAGACTCAACCAGACCACATCTGAACCAAAATCCATTTGTTAATAGCTTATTAACATGAATTTGCAGTTCATTTTAGGGCACTTCTTGATGAGTTAAAGAGATAAAAAGAAAAGAATAGTTAAAGAGATAAATAGACAAAGTAAATTGGCAATCTTTAATCCTTATTTACATATTCTGGCAGCCCAAATGCCCAAACTTACGATTTAGTAAATAACCATTAATAAGAATACGATTTTTATTATGTATATGTTATATTGAGCCGTATTGGAAGTTGGTAACACAAAGGAATTTACATAGTTTAAGGCAAACTTGACAGAGAAGTTTGTCTTTTAAGAAGAAAAAGAATTTCAAATTAAATCAACACAGTGACAAAAATGAACAGTTTCATTTAAAGTGAGATGCTTTGATTGAAACCTCCTCAAAATGACATCTCAGATGAAAGAAATCAGATTTTGTCTTGCAGTGACTCGTCCCGAAGCGAAGTAAACAAAAATAATTACGTATTTGATGACAAAATAATTTTAGTTTTTCAAAATACTGATTCCTAGGTGTTCTTTTCTTCACGATAGTTATGTATTTTTCTTAGTAATGAGACCCATAGTTTTTTCTAACTAACATCCAAACGCACAATCAGAACATGATTTATCATAATCTAGCACCAGACTGCCATGCTAATTACGGTGAGTCAGAAATAAACCTGGAGTATTAAAGCCACTTGAATATTAATGGAGGTGTTAAAGCGGAATCACATTTATTTCCCTCCTGGGTCAAGTACTGAAAAGAAAAAACATTGTTGGAAGCACCATTATTCAAATGAGAGTGCACAGACCTTAATAGAAATCAGTCCAACCATTAACTTCTGTTTTAACACAGCCCAGTAATTTTGTTTCCAACATTTGTAGACATGATTGACTGTGCCGTTCCTGTCTATTGTAGAGCATGTAAATGTGGCCCCATCCATATTTCCCAAAAAGCCTCATTCAGGACCTTAAAAGGCTCCAAATGAAGATAAATTAGGGTTACCATGTTGCCTTAATCTGAACTAATGCCAGCTAAAACCGAAATGAGTGCCCAAGAGTGGTTTCATCATTCCCTGTTTGCTGGTATGGAGCAAGGATTTTCCTTTGAACTCACAGATATAGTGGTGAATTCTGTTTCCTCAATGGCCTTGAATGAAAAGAAAAAGCGTGATGTGCTGTTGGGATCAAAGTTCACTTTAAAAAAAAACACATTTTATATGCTTATACAAAAGAAATTTTCATGCATAAAACTCTCTCTTTACCTTTCTGTAAACAAACTTTAAGACCATCGGTTCAGCAAAGGTTAAATAATGTGTTCTTTATAAAAGAGACATGGCAACGCAATGTCTTTTAACTCTTAATGTTAAGATCCTTAAAACCTCCACATACTCACACATTATCTAAAAAATATAATTTATCCTGGTTGACTAATGCATTATTTTAAAGCAGTAGTTTGACACTTATTCCCTTTCCGGCGAAGAGTTATATGCCAACATGGATACTTGTTGAAACTGCCTTATTTGTACCCAAAGCTCGATTTGTGCAAAGACGGTTGAGGTTAGGCATTGACCATGAATAGTTGGGGTCCAGCTAGCCCTTTGGTTAGGGGATAGGACCTGACCCAATTGTTTTTCCGGTATGGATCGGGTAGTAACAAGGCTATTATGTTTGTGCGTTTACTAAATAAGAAGCTACAGCAAGCATTCAGTTAGCATAGAATAGTTTTTATGCAGAACGAGATATAATGTGTTAATTATTGTGCATCAGAGTTGCTGGTAGGTTTATTTTGTTACTTTGTAAAGTCAGGCACGTCTGTCTTTATGCTAAGCTAAGCTAACCAGCTGCATGACTACATTTTCAACACATAAAATATGAGAGTCATACCAATAGGTGTATTTCTTAATGTAGCGCTATTTCTACTCACAATCGTTAAGTTGTTAAATTATTTTTGATACATCTTTGCTTGATAAACCCACTTTTATAGACTTGCTTTTATGTAATGTTTTACATCTTATTCTTTCTTTTTTTCATTCTATTCTCAATATAGTCATCCTTTTGTATTTTAATTCTGTTCTATTACTAATTACTTTTCCTTTTTATCTGAGCTTGTCTTGTTATTGACCCTGTGCTGTCTTTTATCGTGTGTGTTTCTTAATGTAAGAACTGTTTTCTTACACCTTATCTCTGCTCTGTTGGTTGTTTATTCTGTACAAAAACCAGGGAGTAAAAACAACAAATTATGGTTTTAGGGAGGGTTATCACCTGCCTTAATCTTAACCATAACAAAACAGTATCATTGAACCCGACCCCACCTCTAGTTACCTCAACCCAAACCAGTTATTTCGGCTACAACTTCCCATGGCCTAACCCAAACCACTGAGAAAGGCGCCACAGGAAACACCATTCTCATAGGATGGAAATGCACCTCGACAGGGAAATGGACTTCAACACAACACCCTCACCATCAAGCTCCGATGATGTCATTCTGCATAATAATTAGCTATGTGCTTCGGTTTTTGGGGGGGTTAGAGGTGTCTGTGTTTATTTTCCAAGCAATGGGCTTTGGTTTTTGGGATAACGTCCTGACCAACAAATGGGCTCTCGGTCCAATGGGAACATTTTTTGGACTGTTGGGGTTTTGGAGTGATGGTGCATCGAACAATGAACCCCAGCCTGTAACTTATATTCACTGTACAGACATCAGGGTATAAACTAGATAAACTTTTTTCCCAAAATGGCAATCTATTTGTGTAAACTATTTTCTTCTACATTTAGCACATGAGATATTTTATATTTTTGATAGCATTGTACTCTCCTCTGCAATTGAGAGAGAAGCTTTCTTTGCTCCCTATTGTACATCTGCACTAGGTGTCTATCTATTTGCGTTTGGCTGTGCAACATGCATCTTTTCAAAAGTTTTTGTCTCGTAACATTGCCGGGATAAAACTTCAAACACCCTTAAACATTTTTAAACTAAACCACCAATAACCATGTCTTGTAATTTTGCAGAAAGCCATCATGCACTCTGTAATCAATCCAAGCTTATAATCAATAAATGAAGGATTGTGATACTATAAATGAGCCATGTGATGGTAAATCTAAGGATTTAGAAATGAAGAAGCTTATGACATATTATGGCTTGAGTTTGTGTTGGATACCTGATATATTTAAAACATTATGCCGAAATGTATGAAAATTATGTCTGCATCAACTGCAATTTGACAACTTTTTTTTCTCCCCCCTTTAATTTCTACCCAGACGCTTTGAAAACAGTCACACCCTGCAGGGATGATCAAAGAAGCAGGGGATCCATCTTGACACAACACCCTCTCATCTCGCCTCTAAAGGCAGCTCACATTGAATGGACAGATTAAAAAACATTGCTGCCATGTTAGATACAGACCAGCACTCACACTCCATAATTATTAGCCTGATGATTGCACACGAGTGTTTTTGGCTGTTGCATCTGGCTCCGCCGATGATGGAAGTTGTTGTATGTATCCACCCGCATTTTCCTGGCTGTCAAAAATTGCATTCTGAGAAAGCCGTACTCCTCTCATCAAGAGTCATAATTTACTTGTCAAAGCAGGAGTCCTCTCAGCGTGCAGGAGGCTCCCTGGGGTTATAATTGCGAGACGGTTTGGTTCTCCTGAAATGCCTGCAGTCAAGATGGAGCACAGGCCTGCTAGTCAGGCTTTGTGTACTCTTTCCTTTTAAAAGTAGCCATTTACACAGAAAATTGTAAAACATGGTTAAAAGAAAAATATTTGACTAGCTTCACTATACTTTCACCATCAACTCCTTGTCATCAGTGACTTTCAACACTGATTACTTTGGTGCTCAGAGCCTCGCCTCTACGCTGACACAAGGTCGCCATCTGGTGGAGGGAGCACCAAAGTCTTTCTCTCCCGGCTGGAGACGGTGCAGGTCAGCTGAGGTTCATGGCAGAAATCATGCTGGCTTTGCAGCTAATTCAGAATTTTATATGATTTTTTTTTTAAAGCAATGAATAAGTAATCAATATTTTATGAATCATGCAGAAAGCAGGGTGTTAGAAAACCCAGTAATTCTCAATAGCTGCACTTAAGTACAATTTTTAAAGTTGAGTATAGAGATGCAATGATTAGTCGATCAGAAATAAATAATCAGCAATTGTTTTAATAATCAACTAATCCTTTTTTTCATGCAGAATTGGCAGAAAATGCTGCTTTCAGACTCTCAGATATGGAGATTTCCTGCTTTTCTCTTTGTGTTTTGGACTGACAAAACAAAACATTTAAAGACCTTGGAAATTGAAAATGGAAATTGAAATTTTATAGACCAAATGAACCATCAAGAAAATAATTCTGAATAATGAAAATAATCACAATTTGCTATTGCCCTCTACTCCACTGCATGACAGAGAGAATAGTATTACAATCCACTGCACTACAATTATTTGACAGCTATTGAAACTGGTTACTTTTCAGTTTCAGGTTTCAGATTTCATATAAACAAAACATTTAACACTTACAAAATGCATTGCAATGGTCAAGATTAAACCAGTGATTGTAAATCATTTTGGCTTGTGACTGGTTACAAAAAAGCAGTGACTAGTTAGGGTGTTTTGTTACGTGATCCCCTCTAAATGATCAAATATTGTACCAATCAATTAAAGATGAGGAAAAACGTAAAAAGAACCCAAACAATTTGTGTTGGAGAAATTTGATTTTTTTTCTTTTTCTTCATTTTTTTCTCCCTCATTCTTTTTTTAATATAAGACCGTTCACCCCAAAATCAAAAGCACATATTTTTCTTATTACCCGTAGTTCTTTTTTTTTTGTATCTATTGTGATTGATTGTTTTGGAGTGAATTGCTTAATGTTGGAGATGACGGCCGTAGAGATGTCTGCCTTCTCTAAACTATAATAGAAGAATTTGGCACTCTGCTTAAGAACCAAAAACTACATTTGGAAAAACTCAATGGCAGAGGAACTATTTTATTTTTTAATATAGCTCCTACTTTAACCTTCTAGACCCCGAACTGATTCAAGGTGTTTTATTGCTCTTTTTACCTTTCACTCACTCTGTCCTTGTATTTAACTGCAGTATACAAGTCTTGCAGCTCTATGGAATCAGCACAATCATTCCTAGAAATGGGAACAACTCAAAAATGTCTTTTGTGCAGAATAATACAGTTATAATGACATAAAAAAGTACAATTTCTGATAACTTATTTTTTTAAATTGGGGTCAAATGGAATTTATATATAAAACACTTTTCCAAGTGCCCACTAGTGTTAAGAATATTGACGGGGAAAAATTTGGTCTTCACATGTTATACATATTGAACTATTCGCATTTTCCAGCCTCTCCTCTCCTGTCCTCTCCTCTCAGCTCTGTGTAAACAGATTTTCAGTGAATATCTGTCACATGACCGTTTATATCAGCAGAATCAATCATGGCTTCACAGTGTTGCTGAGGAGCAGAATTTAATGTTTTTAACAGGATCTAGTTATTACAAGCACTTTATTTTTGGAGATGTTTTAAATAAGACATGTAGAATAAAGAGATTTTGACAAACATATATCACAATTTTAAGCTTTGTTATGGTTACTTTTTTTTTTTACCGAAACTTTCGTAGCCTATGATCCGTTCAAGGACTGTTGGAAAGTTTAAATTACAACTAGGGCTGGGCAATATATCGATATAAAAAATATATTGATGTATTTTTAAATGTGATATGGAATTAGACCATATGGCATATATCGATATAGTTAATTTTTTATATATAAATACTGCTCTTACTAGGGTTTGTCATATTTAGTTATTTTGTAATGATCGTTATTTTTTTTCTCATATAAATATATTCATTTCAGAAAAAGATTACCCTATTTTATTTCATAGGCTATTTTATTTAAGATATTTTTTTATTTAAATGTGCACTTTATGGAGCTTTGATTTTTTTAAAAAGGTACTCCTGATGTTATACAGTATTTATGTTCACTTAAATAAACAGTTTCAGTAAAATTACTGGTGACATGTCCTATTTGACTGTGACTGAACATTTGCTGTCATTTTGCGATAAAAATATTGAGATATATTTCGTATTGATATTCAGCCTAAACATATCCGGATTTGACTTTTGGTCCATATCGCCCAGCCGTAATTACAACAATAATGCCTGCTTTTACAGTTTCTTTCTGTGATGATCTGTGTATTTTTGGCAATCTTTTTAAGAAAACATACAGTATGTTCAGAGAGTTAAATGGCTCACAACAAGGTTTGCACATTATTTCGAGTAATTGGGTCATGATTTCAGGAAACAGACCTTGGTATTTTTATTTTATGGTTTAAACACCACAAGCTGAGTGCAAATTGAGTTCCATTATATGCAAGAGAAGGCAGACATTTCTAAGGTGCATATCTAAAACATTTGGCAACTCACTCCTTAACAAACCAGTTTGAAACTACTGCAAAGAGGAAAATGTATATTTTGGACTTAAGTGTGAACTTAAAACTGTATAATTTGACAACAATAAATAGAAAATCAGATTACTTCATTCACCTATTTACTTTATTCAAAAGTATTCAAACAAGATGAAAAAAACAGTTTTTAGATTATATTTTTTACACAGTCTCATCCTAGCTGTTCAAAGCTACGATATCCTCCATCTTCTCAAACAATCCCTCAATCACAGAGTTGCTCCTCTTGCTGCTGAGCACGTGATACCTGCCCCCGCACCTCCCCACCAGCCCCAGCAGCTCCCCGTTCCTCAGGATGTGCTGCTCTGCTCTCTCCCCCAACATCTCCCCCCACGTGAACAGCACCAGCGTGCGCCGCCAAATGTCTTCCCCGAGCAAACTCACGTGCTCCTCCGCCGCTCTCTTGTACTGCTGCGTGCAGGTCAGGAAGGCCGGCATGAGCAGGAGGACCACGTCTGGTCCCGGGTGGCACCAGGAGACGCAGTCCAGGATGCTTTTGCTTTGCTTTGCGTCGCTCCGATCCGGTCCGTCTTGCCACTTCAGACCGAGCGGTTCTGCAACGGCTAGTTGGCGTCCGGCTACCTGACCTCTCCAGGTAGAGCCGTTGGGTTTGGCGGCCTCTCCACACAGGATGGTGACCCCTCCTGGGGAGCGAGAGGACCAGGACTCCCCTAACACCACCACCCTTAGATCTGACCCTGTACGGCCTTTGTTGTTTAACCGCCTGTGACCCTGACTTGCAGATAAAAACTCAAAATCTCTAACGACCTTTGCCCTTTCCAGATCCTCTCTACCTTCTGTCCTCCTCGTCCCTTCTCTTCCTCTCGTCTCTTCCTTTCCCTCAGCAGTTTTTATCTCTTCTAGATGACAGTTATTGCTCCCTGCAGCTGACGATGCTGTTTCCATCCTCTGATCTCCTCTATCTGACTCTCTTCCTCTTCCCTTGTCCCTTTTCTCAATGACCTCGTCTTCTGAACTCTCAACCCCGTCCGTCAGATCGAAAGAATTCCTCTCGTGCACTTCATCATCAACCTCATATTGTCCGTTGTCGCTTTTGCGCAACCTTTCCTCTCGTTCTTTCAGATTCTGCTCCCATTTGTTCAGTTTCTTAAGTGACTCCTTTAATTTCTTCTCCTTGGCGTGAAGTTCCTCCTTCAGCAGAGCCAAGTCTCTCCCCATCTCGTCCAGCTGCTGCGTTGTCCAGTTCACCTGCTCGTTTTGCACCTGCAGCTCTGACTTCCAGTTGAGCAACCCCTGCTCCTCATTCCTCAAGTAATACTCCCTGTCTTTGAGCTCCTTCCCCTGATCTCTCAGCCCTTTCACCTTCTCCTGAAGATCTTGACCGTGGCAGTTCAGCTCTTTCTGTTTGCCCTCCAGAGCTCGAAGCAAGCTCTCCAGCTCTCTTTCCCTTTTCTCGATGTTTTTCGCTCTCATGCTCGCATCTTTATCCTTTGTCTCCTGCTCTTTTTCCTTACTTTCTAACTTCACCTCTTTTTCCACAAGCTCTTCCTCTTTTGCATCAAGCTCATGTCCTCTTTTCCTCAACTCCTCTTCGTTTCTACTCAGAACCTGCTCCCTTTCCCCTACTTCTTTTTCCTCATCATTCATTCTTTCTTTCTGGAAATACATCTCATTTATCCTCCTTTCTGCATCACTTTCTCTCTCTTTCATCCTTTCTATCTCTACTTGCAGTGTCTTATTTGCCTCCTTCAACCCCCCGACCTCCACCTCTCTCTCTTTAAGAATACTCTGTATCTCTCCCTCTATGCTCCTCACCTGCTCTTCATATCCCCTGAGATGCTTCCTAACTTCTTCTTCGCTCTCTTTCTTCAGCTCCTCGCACATTATTTTGAGGTTCTCTGTCTCCTTCCTCAGCTTCTCGTTTTGCTCCTGCAGCTCCTCAACTCTCCTCCGACTTTCCTCGTATTTCTCCGTGACTTCCTCTGAGCGATTAACTGCACAATCCCTCTCCTCCGTGATGGATTCTGCGCTCTCGTTCCTCCTCGCAATCTCCTTTTCGTACTCCTGAATCATGCTCGTCATCTCCTTCTCCATCCTGCCGGTGAGCTCCTTGAGCTCCGACTTGGTCTGCTCCATCGTTAGCCTCAGTTGGGCGATCTCTTTCTCGTTTTCTCTGTCTCTCTGCCTCAGTTCTTCATCTTTCTCCTGAAGTTTTTCCATCATCTCAGCCTCTTTTTTCCTCTCCTGCTGCTGTATATTGATAATACTTGCGGTTTGGTTTTTACAGCTTTCTCTCAGCTCTTCAATTTCTTCTAAGTAGTTTGCACATGTCTCCTTCGCCTTGTCAATCTCACTTTCTCTCTCTCCGAGAAGACACTGCACTTGTGTTATTTCATTTGTTTTCTCGTCAATGATTTCTAACAGTCTCTTTAACTCCTTCTCTCCTTTCTCCTCCTTCTCTCTCCATCTCGTCTCTGTCTCGTCGGCCTGTTGTCTCACACTTTTCATCTCAGCTTCCTTTTCCTTTAGTTTTCTCTCCGTCTCGTCTAAAAGCTGCACTTTCATCTCCTCCATCTCTTGTTCTCTGTCCTGCAGCCGCTGCTCTGCCTCTTTCTTTTGACTCAGAATAATTTCTCCCCTCTCTTCTTCTTTCCTCTGCAGGATTTCGTCGATATCCTTTATATGCTGATTCAGTTTCTCTATCGTTCTTTCTTTTTCTTGGAGTTTTTGCTCCATCTGTTTCTTGTGGTTTAAGTAATCTCCCTCTCTTTGCTCTTCTGTCTGCCGCCATTGTTGCTCAAGCTCTCTAAAATGTTCTCTCATCACTTCTGTATCCTTCTCCTTTGCCTCTAGCCTTTGCTCCATCTCTTTCTTGTACTTTAAATTATTGTTTTCTTTCTCTTCCTTTTGTTCCTTCATTTCTTTCACAATAATTTTAATCTCCTCTATCTCTTTCTCCTTCTCCTCCAGTCTTTGCTCCATCTCTTTCTTGTAATTTAAATGATCCATCACTTCCTGCTCCTTTTGTTGCAGCTTTTCATTAATTTCTTCAACATTCACCTTCATTGCCTCAACTTCTTTTTCTTTTTCTCCCAACTTTTTCTCCATTTCTCTCATGTAATTTATAAGATCAATTTCTTTCTCTTCCTTTTGTTCCTTCATTTCTTTTATATTCTGTTTGATCTCCTCTATCTCTTTCTCCTTCTCCTCCACTCTTTGCTCCATCTCTTTCTTGAGATTCACGACAACTCTTTCTTTCTCCTGCTCACTTTCTCGCATTTTTTCTCTGATTTCATTATCGTGCTGACGTTTTAACTCCTCTATCAGTCCATCTCTCTCCTCCATCTGTTGCAACATGTATTTTCTATGATTTTCAGCCATCATTTCCTTCTCTGTTTCATTTTCTAGCACCGCGTCTTCTGTTTGGGCGAAATGCTGTTGCTCTAACTCTCTTATCTGTCTTTGTCTTTCCTGCAATTGTTCCTCAATTTTTTCTGCAAACTGTACTTTCAGCTCTTTGATCTCTCTTTGTCTTTCCTCCTCCACATCCCTTATTTTATCACCGTACTGCTTTTGGACCATTTCCTCCTTCTCTTTCACTTTTCTGTCTATTTCCTTCTCGTGTTCAGCTCTCCTCGCTTCCATTAGTTTTTCCATTTCGTTCATTTTTCCTGACAGTTCTTCCTGATGCTGCCCTTTTAACACTTCTACCTCTTTTTCTTTCTCTTGGATCCTCTCTGCCATTTCTTTTTTGTAGTTAATATCATTTGTTTCCTTCTCTTTTATTTGGACAAGATACCTTTGCTCTAACTCTGCTATCTCTCTCTTTTTTGCTTGTTTTTGTTCTTCTCTTTCTTTTGCAAACTGCTCTTCCAGCTCTGCAATCTGTCTTTGTTTTTCTTTTATTTCATTGTCATGCTGTTGTTTGACCCTTTCTGCATCTCTCAACTTCTGACTAACTTCTTTTTGATGATGAACTTTCATTGTCTCCATCATTTTTTCTATTTCACTAATTTTTCTCTCCGTCTCTTCCTGATTCTGCAGTTTTACGCCTTGTATCTCTGTCTCTTTCTCGTGCATTTTCCTCTCTATCTCTTTCTTGTGTTGTGATTTAATTTCTTCAACTTTCATCTCCATCATTTTTTCACATTTCTTTATGTTATCGAGAGTTGCCTGCTCTTCCTTTGTGGCCTTCAGCCTCATTTCTTCCCGCTCTTTGTCTTTCTCAAGCAGTTTGATTTCCATCTCTTGCTTTAGTTTTTCTTCCATCTCGGCCATCTCCCTGTCTTTTTCTTGTTCTTTACTCCCTAGAACATCTTCATGGTGTCTTTTATTCTCTTCCATTTCTGCTTTTAAAGACTCAACTTCTTCCATCCACTCGGCTATCTCTTTCTTCTGCAGCTCTATGTTTTCTTCCAGTTTCTTAACCTCACTCATCCACTCTTGTTCCTTCGCTTTAATGGTGTCCTCCCTCTGTTTTCTCTTGTGTTCGTTCTCCACGCTGGCACGCTCAAGGTCGAGCAGCTTCAGTTGCTGCTCGTCAATTCTCTCTTTCAGCTCCTCGATCTCTCTCTCTCTTCGCTCCAGGTTGAGCGTTGCCTCGTCCTTTTCTCTTCTGCTCTGGTTTAAAGCCACGCGGATTCTCTCGTTTTCTATGCTCAGATCCTGAATTTCTCTCTCTTTATCCTCTGTCAGCCATCGCATCCTGTCCTCCAGCTCCCCAATATCATTCTTTCTCTCGTCCATCCTCCTGTCCTCTTCCTCCTCTTCTTCCCTTTGAACGTCTGCCTTCCCGGGCGATTTCACCTTTTTCTTCCTGTCGAAAAACCACCTGATTCTTTTCATCTCCCTCTCCCTCATGTTTTTCAACTCGTCCTCCTGACGTGACATTTTATCTCCCATCTCCTTCAGGCGCTGGTTGAACTTCTCGTTCCTCTGCCGGCTCAGATCTCTCACTTCCTGAACCAGGCCGGAGAAAGCCTCGCACCTGTTCGTTGCCGCCATCTTTTCCACCTTCTGCAGGAGCTCTGTCACTTTACTAGAACCTCCACTTCCCTCCGCGCTGCTGATGACGTGGTACCTGCCCCTGCACTTCTCCAGCAGCCACTGGAGGTCCCTGCCTCCGCTCTGGATGTGCTGCTCGATGTCCACCCCCTCCCGGAGCTGATCCCCGTGTGTGAACAGCAATATCGTGTGTCTCCAGACCCCCTCGCCCAGAAGCTCCAGATGTTCCCTCACATGTCCAACCCTCACCAGTGTATCCACCCTCAGAGTCAGCAGGAGCGCGTGGGGCCCCGGAGGACACAAGGCCACACTACTGACAATCTCCCTCTTCACCCTCTCCGGTGTGGCGCCGGCGACGCCTCCCTCCCAGCCCGGAGTGTCCACCACCGTCACCAGCCGCGTGGCCACCTCCGCCTGCTGCCGGATGCACTCCTCTGTTACCGCCCCGGACTGGAAGAAGCCCGTCTTGCCCAGTATGGTGTTCCCGGCAGAGCTCTTTCCAGTTTCTCGCTCGCCCAGGAGAACCAGTCTGACCTCGTGTAAACGATGGGGAGCTTTGGAGAACGACTGGTGGGCGTCGAGCTCCGAGCCCTGAAGATCATCTCCTGGGAGGAAGAGAGGGTACACATGTTTTGTTTTGTTTTGCCATACAAAGTTGATGGTAATCTATTTTTTGGTGGCTAGAAAACAATCGACGAAAACACAGCTATTAATTTGGGCAACAAACTTGCTGGCTTAAAGGAGCAGTGTGTAGGATTTAGTGGCATCGAGCTGTGATGCTGCAGATTGTAACCAGCTAAATACCCCTCCCTTTCCAAGAATCCAATTCTCACTCTCTTTTAGCACTGGTTTCATCTCCACCAACTCCTAAAAGAAATGCCTGGCTCTTAAGCTATTAAGCCTCAAAAACACCCTCTAAAACCTCAGCATTGTTTCAAAACCACCTCCCAAAACCTGAGAGTTTTCTGAAATACTCCACAGACTGTCAACATTTCCTATAATAATTTATTTCTCAGCCTCTGTAGCAGATAGAGACATGAAATGAAAAGCATTAAAAAGCTTAAACCATTGGCTTTAACTGTAGAGCATTGTCTTTTTCCTAAAAGTCATTAAGATTTTCTTTTTTAAATCTATAAACAACAACAAAATAATGATAAATGTTTTGGTTTTTACCCCTTTTTGCACACATGTATTTCAGTGAGTCTCTTCGCATTTCATTGGTTACATTTTTAAAAAAACAAGACGAGATCATTCATAACACGCAAACTTTGCCTCTGGTCTAAATGTGTAGAGGAGCAGTGTGTAGGATTTAGTAGCATCTAGCAGAGATGCTGCAGATTGTAACCAGCTGAATACCCCTCCTCTCACCCCTCCCTTTCCAAGGACACAATATTCACTCTCTTTTAGCTCTGTTTTCATCTCCACCAACTCCTGAAAGTAATGTCAGGCTCTTAAGTCTCTAAATGCTCAACTGTGTTCACCAGTTAGTCACAAACTTTGCCCATTCTGTTGTTTGGTGCTGGACAGATAGTGTTCAGTTGTTTTATCAGAGTTTTTTTTGTCTGAAAACAAAAAGCTCCCTGCTGCTTCTGGAAGCAACACTGACAGTGGTTGCTGGCGATAAAAAAAACCTTAGTTATAAGAAGTTAAAATGCACAAAGTCGGATGGTAATTATTTTTCTGTTTGACATGTTACTTGCTTTAAAAATAGGATTATTTGGGTCAATGATGATATTGTGATTATTTAATAATTATTCATTGCCTTTGGAAATATCGTGCATTTATTAAACTTCCAAGAAAAAACTTTAACAGTAGATTTTATTAACCATTTGATAAAAAATGTAAAAGAAAATAAGAAATAAGTAAATAAAAAACCAGATAAGTTCTAGTGCACTGCCTGAAGCTACTAAAACCCCTAAACATATATTCAACATTTTTGTAAATTATATTTAACATATTCCAGCCAGTAACTCTGTAAAAACAGGCGAATGTGCACAACTGTAAAGGAAAGGAAGGATGTGTTGGACTTATAGACCCCTTATTAGATCACGTCACTCTAGCGTCACACACACAATTCGCACACACATCGGTTGCAGAAGGAACCAGAAGTTGGCTTTATTTCACAAGATAACTTTAATCTCAAAAAGAGTTGTAATCTGTTCTGAACATGTCGTGTTGTGCAGTTGGCTTAAAAGTCTTAATTTTTTCTACATTTACATATACATTTTTTTATACTTGCCTATCTCCGAGTGACAGGTTGTTATAATAATGAGACACTATTTCGACAGTAAAGTAAAGAAAAAGTCCTGTGAGAAAGTACTTTTTAACTGTTGGTCTTCATCACAGTGTTCTTATTGTCTGTACGTTTTTTTCTTGCAGCTGACATGCACACATTGTCAATGTTTGTATACAGTAAATTGGTCTATAATACAGGACAAAACATTATTGTGAAACTGAATGCATCACAATAATTGTTTTATCTTGATTATCATGTTTCTAAAATTAGATTAATCGCCCAGCCCCATCGATGAATGCAGCTTTAAACATTTATTTATATTTTCCAAAGAGAAAACTTTCAGCATGGTTCCTCTGCCTAAATGTCACATGATTTCATGTATTTGAAAGAGGAGTTACTAATGGAACAGACTGAAGGACTCACTCATCAGAGCAGCTTTGATGGTCCCTCTCTGCAGCTGCGCCTCCATCTGCCTCTGCTTCTTCCTCCTCTCCCTCGCTCTCCTCTTCCCGTCTGCATCCAGACCCACCAGCACCGTATTATCCATCTCAAAGTGACCGCTCCTGCTTTTCTTCCCCGCCACCATCTCCTCCAGCTTCCTTATCAGCTCTTTAACCTGCGCCTCGTCTCCTTTGCTGAGGTTATTCACGACGTGGTATCTGTTCCCGCACTTCTGGAGGAGCCTCTGGAGCGCCGGGCCGCTGGTCAGGATCCGCTGCTCCATGGAGCCCAGGCCTAGTTCGTCTCCTCTGGTGAACAGCAACATGACATGCTCCCAAACTCCTTTCCCCAGCGGCTCCAGGTGCTCCTCTATCTCCCTGATGTAGTCCTCAGTTACCGAGGCGCAGGATCGCCCCACCAGGAGCACGGCGTGGGGTCCTGACGGGCACAGAGACACGCTCCGTAAAGTCTCCCTCCTCACCCAGTTGGGGGTGCTGTTGAGCGGGTAGTACCACTCCCACCCCGGAGTGTCCACCACCGTGATTTTCCTCCCCGCCACATCGGCTCGCCTCTTCACACACTCCTCCGTGGGCTTCCCACTCTCGAAGCCTCCTGCTACTCCCAGGATGGTGTTGCCCGCTGCGCTCTTCCCTACTCCTTTCCTGCCCAGGAGGACCAGCCTGAGCTCTGAGAGCACCGGAGGGGCGCCGTGGGAGGCAGGAAGGTGCTGTGAGTCCATAGCGGCCTGCAGACTCTCATCTGTGAAGAAAGGGAGAAGTACTTCCTCAGTGCAGCGTACCGGATAAGCTGAATGACACAAAACAAAGAACAAAATCAGTCATTTAGTCTCTACTTTGCACTTTAAAACATAAGTGTTAACTGTTTTACTTGCAGCTAATCTAATCAAATAGTCCTGAAATACATAAACATTTAACTGCATTTTTAAAATACTTCTGTATAAAAAGAATAATAGAGCTCTCACCGCCGTTCGTCACGATGACTGGACTGCAGTTCTCATCCGTCGTGTCCATCACCTCTCTCTCTCTCTGTTTCTTCCTCTTCCTCTTTTTGGTTCCTGTGTGTCTTTTTAGGTGGAAAGTTTCTTAACCATCATTGTGAAAGGAAACAGAGAAACCCTCATAGTGAGTTGAGTAGTTTGTGCCGAACAAACTGAACTCAGAAAGTGGAAGACCTGTCGCGTCACATGACCTGCCTGTGGTTTCTAACATTCAAGATGACAGGAAGTTTAAAAAATGGTGAGAGTCTCTGCCACCTAAAGGTGCACATGCTTGCACACAAATGCACATGTGCATGCAGTTTCAAGGATTCATTTATGTACGGACATACAGAAGATATAGATATATATTTATATGTGCACGCTGAGGCACACATGCAGGCTTTATGAGAACTGCAGAGCTCTTTACCTTCAGTCGCTGTCCTGTGGTTAACATGTGGCACTTCTGTTTCCTGGACCCACAAGCAGAATGAGACTGAGCTAACGCGTCCTTGTGGTAACAAGTTCCTGCCTCGATTTAGACCGTCATATTACTTTAAAGGGCAACAGTGAGCAGACAGCAGGCAGAAGTTTGTTTTTACAAAGGCCGAATTATTAAGTATTTCAGCAATATATCATTTTTTTGGATAAATATTTTAACATTTTTGGGGATCAAACTGTCATGTCATATTCAAACTGAAAGTAACACCAACAAATGAAGAAGAGCACAGCCACAAGACAATAACATACACTTTATGTTCCTCAGTTTTATCACTGTTTCATTTTAAACTAGTTCCTTATATTATGCAAATAATGCCCACAACACGTTTTAAAGTATGCAAAATACTTACTATTATTAATATTTTGCTTAATATGCTCCCCCTCAAAAAAAAAAAGAGAAAAAAAACCTCTGAGAAGAGGCTGGAATCACATCTACTTTTTCTCCCTTATTGAGAAATTCTGGATGTGGCCTGCGCCTTTAACAAACGATTCTCACGCTCGACTGGTGAAAAGCTCTGCAGCCTCACAAGTCTTGTTTCCATCAACAAGTTTCCATGTGAATTTTGGAGATTCGCCTGAGAAAAGCTTGATGGAAACATCAAAATTCTATAAAACTTTTCAAAATGCGCATAAAAGTTTTTACGCTCACTTGAGGTGTTTTTGTCCTTTTTCGAAAAATAGTAAATGCGATGAACGGGAGATAGAACCGTTTTTTATGAATAAGTTCTGACGTTGCGAACATTTAACTAACATGACTCATCAGCTGTTTCCTCTCTGACATGAAAGAAAAATTATAAGTTGCCCAATTGAATACAACTCCTGAAGACTTATCTCCATTTTCTCTGGTGGGTGGCCAAAGTTTTCCGATTAGCAAACTCTTTTTTCTCTCTTCTGCTACTGTTTACTGACAGATTAGCCTATAGCAACACATTATACTGCCATCTGCTGACCAAAGTACATTTATGCACCTTTGTTTATTCGTTCTAAACCAGTTGATGGAAACGTCACTAATTCTAATTTTCTTTAATCTGACATTTCAAAATTTTGCTTCAATGTTCGATTCAATTTAAATGAGAACGCGGCTAGTGTCTGCTGACTGCAAAGGAAGTTTTGGCCTCCTGTGAGAAGAAATATTGGATAGTTTGAGCCTCCAGACTCAGATGAGGAGTCTGTTCTGCACTAAAATCTTATGTGTAGTTAGCATCTTTGTATGTTGTTCGCTTATTATCTGGTGACTAGAAGTGGCTGACACTGGGTTAGTGTTTGTGAAACATACTATAATATCTGCTATGATGTTACAGTGTGTTTTTGCTCTCTACTGATAAAAATAGATTTTTTTTTATGTTGATCTAGTTTGAATCTCAGATTGTAGGGAAGTGAACACATATCTTCCCCTTGAGTTGAAGAATGTAAAAACCATTCAACTCAGATACAACTCAGTATTGTAATAGTCAAACATTTCAGACTTTAAAAAAATACATTTTTGAGTGGAGTGGGACTTTAAAGGTTCATTCTTGACCTTTGAAACAGGAGTAATGAGAATAATCTCACCATAAGGTACATTTAACAATTGTTTTTTGAGCATTAAATTGCACTTTTACTGCATTAAATATGCTTATAATGCTAAATAGGAGGACTTAAAGTAAAATGCAGCTGTCCATCACTTTTGGTTTTCCGTTCTGTACATCCCTTTTATGCAAACATGAGATATTTTAACCTCCTCTAAGTATAAGGTAGTAAAACCTAAATAAACATGTGTGCAAATAAGAGCAGAACAGCCAAAGATTGATGGATTTCTCAGAGTGATACATTTATTTTCAAACAGTTGCTGTATTGTGTGAAGAGCCAGTTCTCTTTGACCATGCCTGCCTGCTGTCACTGCTTCCCCTGGCTGCATACATGGTACAACATGTTCTCATGTGAAAACACACACACACTCACAACAGCACATTAGATCATGCCGTCTTTATGATTCACCCTTTCCTTCAGCACCAGTCAGGGTTAATAAAAACAAACCCTGTTTATGGAAAGGACTGAATCAGCCGTATTGATTTGGCGCCATTAACACGAGTGGAGTTGTTTTGAGGTCTGCTAAGTGTTCGCTGAATATTACCATGATGGATGCCTTTTCACATGTGTGCTGCTTTTTGTAAATGTCAAATGAATTACTTTTTATTGGACTCCCTGTACTCCACTTCTCTCCAAACGTGAGTCTGCCTGGCACCGAAAAGACTCCATATCATGAATAAAAAACAGCCCCAAAAATTCCACCAGAAGCGCTTAAAAACTCACAGTTGTTCTTTTTAATGTAGCACAGAAATTTGCATTGGAATTTGCTGATTAGTTTGCCCCTGAAATTAAATAGTCAATCAAGAAGATAAGTGGTGGAAATGGGCAACACAGAAACATACAGAACGGTGTTTCCTCTGTAATTTTATTCAGCTGTGGAGCTTTTTTGGGGTATTTTTAGCTGACTTTGAATCAGTTTTAAAGTAATGATTGTACACCCAATCATTTTTAAACATTAGAAGCTTTTTGCTTTAGTTGGAAACTAAGCTGTATTTTATGTTAATGTTTTTGGTAGTACTGATGGAAAGTCTTTCTCATGGTACAGCAGATGATTAAATGATCGAATGAAAAGGACATCTTGTGCACATCCAAAGTAGAATCTGTTATTTTGGACACATTTCTTGCTCTTTATTTCCCTTCAACACAGCATGGGTGCCAGTATGGAAAAGAAAAGTTTGTACATGCTGGAGTGAGGGCAGGAAGTGGTCTCAGTAGTCAAGTAGTAGTATAACAGGAAGTACTGTCGGAGTAATAATAGCAACAGTGAAGTAGAAGTAGTAGTGAGAAATAATGGTGGTAATATAACATAGACTAGTGCTGATACTGTAACTGCAACACAATACGTAGTAATAGTAGCACTAGCAATTGAAGTATTAAAAATAAAAGTGTAAATAAAAACCTACAGTCAGATTTGATTGCGGCTCACTACATTCAGCTGTTTCTGTGTTATGGCACCAGAAACCATCTGTGAGTCTCCAACTTGATTACTTAAAGGTACCCTCTGAAGTTTTTGACCACCAGTAGTTCTGTGGGAGGTTTTCACAAGTTACATTTATGGAGTTTGAGTTTTTTGTGTGTGGGGACATGCAGCTTTTGATGATGTAATAGGTTTGTGGACTTCTTCATGTCAACTTCCTTATTTTCTAGCCTCATTTACTGTAAAAACATGTTTAGAAATGTTTTCTCTCTTTTTATCAGGATGCTTATAGATCAAATTGCAACACTTTCTTTTTATGAGCCAAAACCAAAACCAAAGAACACATCAAATTTATATTTCCCAAAGATAGTTCGATAGTCATTTTTGGAAGTTCCAGTCACACTTATGTACGTTCAAGTGTTCATTTTCTGGCAATTCTGGCTTATTTACTTATTTAATGCCTTAAAAATGGGTGTAACATCATGATTGACAGCTTGCATTGTGCTCTGATTGGTTTTGGCCAGAAAACTCGATAGTGAGACTCAATACCATGCAGAATCTGGCTCCAAATGACACCTCCAGCGCCATATGGCAGCTGAAATATCTGGAATATTATTATTATTATATTGGCCTCAATTTTTTTTTTGTGAGGAAAAAACTGTAACAACCAACCAACCAACAAGTCAATATGTGTATTTAAGAAGAGTAAGTTTGCTTAATGTAAAGAGTCTTTACATCCAATATACTTTCTGACAATTACATACCACGGCAGATCAAGTTACGTCCCCTTATGATAATAAACCATAATAAACGTGGGTGATTAGGACCGGATAAAGGTCCAATATGTTGGACCCCATAGACTTAGACATTGCTACCTTATTACCATTACACCTGAAAATGTGGGTACAAAAAGTCTCATTGTTCCCCGTATTCCAGCGCTATTCCTGAGCTAATTTTGCCACAGGCCTTTGTCAGCATCCTGAATTAGACCAGTGCACTCTGCTCTATTCCAGTCACTTTTCACAAGTTCAGCATGAGTTCAGTAAACAAGCATTATTAGTGAAACTCCAATTATAAGTTGCCTGCCAGGAATTACCAACTGAAGTGAGACACAGGAGCCTCAATGAAGAGGCCACAACAGTCAGTGTGACCTAACTTCCCAAACTCATGCCCTCCTTATTTAGAGCAGAGGCTAAAACCCCAAAAAACAGGAAGTGGAGAGGGCGTACCATTGGTGGAGCAGTGGGAGTACCCTACCTGTGTAAAGATAACACAAACCAAAACCAACACCTCAAATAAAAGCATCACACTTGCAATGTGCCACCACAAACCATCAAAAGAGAGTGGACATCCAGCACACTGACCACAACCTGCACAACGAAAAACAAGAGGCAGAATTAAAATAATATTCCAATCAACCCTGAAATGAGATAAACAATTTTAAAATAGGCATCAGTCCAAGCTTTTCCTGTAAACAAGCAGCAGTTTAAAGATGGTGCAAGATAAACATGAATCATCGGCACGCTAATTTAAAACATTATGTAACTTTTACCAGATTAACCGACAATTACCTTTCTACAGCTTCTTCAATAAAAGTCATGGCAGACCCACAGACAGTAATAATGATGGCTGTGTTAATGGGAAACTTTTTCAGATTTTCAACCAGCTTCATGTCAGTGCAGTGTGGGTGGAATATGCAGATGAATGGTGTGTTGCTTCCCTCCATGTTGCCAGCAGCCGGAGATCGATGCTCATTTTGTAAAAGTTCGCTGGATGACGCATTTCACATAGTTGATGGGTTCCACTTTGCTAATGACAACATGAAAGAAAGCCAAACTCTAGTCATCTGTATATGTACTACCCACACTGCAATGGCACAAAAGCTGGTTCAAATTTGGCAACGGTTACCTTTAAGTAATTGTAATTTATCTTCTGGGGAATATGAAGATAAATCAGTGTGCAAGATTTCATGGCAGTCCATCCAATACTGCTAGCGCGGCTAAAATACATTAAAAGAAGAAAAACCAGTTAAACAAAACAAACATCCTCTTTATAATCAGTAATACGATGATTACAGTTTTCTTTTCTTTCTAACACAATTAAAATGACATATCTTCTTTTACTGCTGTACCACTTCGAATGCTAATCTTTTGATATCAATGTAATCTCAATGTGGTTCGATGACATCTGACCCCATCATTGGCTGCAGCTGAAACAGGAGCAATGCTGCCGATATAGTCTGAGTGCAGTGATTCCATCTTAACTGGCTTAAGATTGATGTGTTTATGATGGAAACATCATCATATGAAAAGATATTCAAGCAAATCAAGACGCACTAACTGGAAACTCTTCTTTTCCACCATCCTGGCTTGATTAAGGGTTCTTACAGTTAAGAGACCATGGTACTGGCACGATTTGTAATTTGTAACCTTTGCCTCGTTTACTCAGTCGCAAGAAATTTATGAAGGAGTAATTTTTGCTCACCCAATTCAATCCCTTTTGAAACTGCTTCACCTTCAGTTCTAGACAGGTGCCTTCTTCAAATATGCAGGTTCTGACAGGAAGGTATCCAACTTTTATGATTTATTACAATCTGTCAAACCCCTCTCTATGATAACAGCATTAGCTGAGAAACATGGCAGCTTACAGGACTTTAGAACTAAAATTACTATGTTCCTGTTTAGGTTTAATCCTGATGATAAAGGTGAACCAGTCAACACAGTTAACTGTTATGAGGAGATTATTGTTGTTTTATTTTGCAAGTTTGATAGACAATTTAGGCACAAACTCTGTAATATACCCTATAACCCGGTGAAATGTCGAAAAAGTATGAAAGTAGTTGACACTACTTGTTTTTCTTAAATGAAAAATGTACATTTGTTCCTGTGTCCTTCATCCTGTTAAGACTTTTTTAAACTTTAAACTTTTTTTAAACTGCCCCATCCGACAGCTGCAGAGCTCAAACATCAGAGTGGTTTTATCAGTGTGAGCCGCATCCAGCTGTGGGTTGAACAGAGATGATAGATTCCACATCCTGCTCATAACTTGGACTGACCAGTTACACCCACGATGACACTGTTTCCCTGCAAAGGTCTTACACACACAAACACAAACACAAACACACACACATTCATGGATGACTCTTCCTCTCCCCTGTAGGGTATATAAGCAGGAGCAGACAGTCTCCCAAGACGGAGCAGCAGCAGCAGCAGCAGCAGCAGCAGACCGACTCCAACCAACAGAAGCTTCTCTCTCCAACTTCATCAGAGGTGCGTCCACTCAGCATTTAAACTTACTTAATTCATACAAAGGTTGCATTCCTAATTAAGATTGCTGCTTTGGGGCAGAAGTTTTTAATTGCACTAAATTCCTCAGCAGCTTGGTAACTTGATTATACCTTCCAGATGTGAAGATGCAAATCAACAATGATGCATCTGAGAGTAATTTAAAATGTTCTGCGGTTGTCGTGCAAGCTTTGAAACTCTTATGATGAAACAAACAGGCTCTGAAAAACTCCAACAAAGCCTGTTGTACATTTCTATACATGTAGAATTTAGGAATTTGATTAGATTTATAAAATCTAATGGTATGGCTCCATTACATTCCCAGTCATCTTAATAAACCAGTGGTCACTACCTGATTATCTGTAGTAAAGTGGACTTAGAGATTCAGGGGTTGTTACCTGAACATTAAAGTTATCATAGTAGTAACAATAAGAGAACACAAACTGGTGTTTTCCTTAATAATATATGTTAAATCTCCTCTTCTTCAAGTGAAAGATGTGTTTAATCCTGGGCTAGTTGTGCAGAAGATGCTGCTTCACTGTTAAAATGCATATTGTTTCATCTCTAAAAAGTATATTGTACATTCAAAACTTGTTTCATGTAACTTGAGTTTTTTCCAGGGAAAGTATTGCCTTGGCAAAGAGTTTTATGGGGAGCACAAAACCCCCCGGAGCACAAAAAGCTCCGCTGAGTTCTGCTGGTTAACATGTGTGGAGGTTTCTCCTGTGTCAGCATTTGCCAAAGTTGTGTTAAAAATGTTTGTGTGTATGTATGTAACAAGTGTCACAGAGCTTGAAGAGTTTTAGGTCACTGATATGCAGGGGGGTGAAGTACATGCATTTACTCAAACATTGAACCAGAGTACAGTTTTGACATATTTGGATATTTTCGTTTCATGAGTAATGAGTTCTTGTTCTTTTGAAAGTTTTTTTTAATGCAGAACTGATACTAAACTAAAAAAGGCATCTTTCTTTATATCATATTGACTCTAAATGTAGCACTTTAAGTAGGTAAAGTGGGTTTTGATGTGCTTGCATGATTCTTGCACTTTCTGTTTTTACCCATGCTTTGATAAAAGCATCTACTAAATAAAAATGAAGTAATGTTACTTAAGTAAATTAACTAAATGTCTTCCTCCAGTCCCCAATTATTTATGTTGATGTTTTAATTTATTCGTCTTCAATTTAGCAGTAATTCACTTTCAATTTCCTCAGTTGCTGAAGGAGTTTCATCACTTTTTGTGAAAGATGCATTGTTTAAAATACCTCTACAGTTAGCCCATGCATGTTTGCATATTTGCATTTTAGTTGGAATATGTAGACTGCATATTAAAGAGTTTAGTTTGTCAGGTGCATGTAACGTTTAGGAGAGATTCATAGGGCATTGTTTGTCAGGCTTGTCTGCTTGATAAACCCATTTAGCTGCATGAAAAATGACTGAAGTGAGATAAACAGAATGGAACTTAATCATATTAGATAAAACAGCTGACAATGTTTCCTTTGGTGACATAAGATGCAGCTGGAAATTAAAAAAAAAAAATCTCAATATATGTTCTCAGCAGATGCAAAATGTTTAAAATCCCAACAGAACATGTTGTGACTTAAGTATGGTGTTATGATATTGTATCATGGTGCCTCTGGTCATACACCTTTCACATCCCTACTGACGGGGCTGAGCAGGTTGAAGTATGAAATAGAAAAACTGACGCAAAGTTAAAATACAGTAGTAGAGTAAATAGTTTCTTTCCACCACTGTCTATCTGTGCCACTGGTGTTTGAGGTGAAAACAGAGCTCTCACTGTGTTAAATGATGACTCATGCAGTCAAACGTCGTCCCAAACCTCATCACACGCCCACTTTATGCAACAGCGAGCCTCGTTCTCAGGCAGGTGTACCGCAAACCTGACGCACCGTGCACCTTATGAAAACAGCTGTTGTGTACTTAATGTTTAAATCAGTCTTGCCATACACTTACATAATCGTCATGGCAGGTCGACCCCATTTAGGTTGAATGTTTGATGTACTTTTAGTTTGGTGTCATGTTTTGTTGATTTAATGAGTCATTCTGAGCACACTGAAGGTCTTTGTTTACAGCAGTTTGATGTGTTCACACCCAAGTTTGCACCTGCAAACTAGTGTAGGTTGTGTATTTAGTGTAGTTTGGTGTTTATAGACTCTTATTTTTAATTACTTTGGTTTTGGAAAGAAGACTAAAAAAGTCTTAATTTCACTATTATCCAACTCAACTGTATTTATATATTAACCTTTCATACAGTCATGCCCCGGAAATGCTTCAAATAAATTAAAACAGCACAGACGAAAAAATAAAAACAGCAATAAACAACAATTATTCGAGCTTTGCAAGACTTAAAATGACAACAATAAACAATAACAAGTTAAGAATCAATAAATTACTTGAATAAATAAACACAAGGGATAGAAAATAGTTTGAGTATAATACTACAGAAAATGGAATTACTACTACTACTACTACTACTACTACTACTACTACTACTAGTAGTAGTAGTAATGGTAGTATTGTAGAAGTACTACAATAGTAGTGGTGTCTTTTAAAGTCATTATTACATTATCACTTATAGGGCTGCACCTTACAGTTATTTTCATTATTGATCAATAATCTGTTTTTTAAAAATCGTTTAAGTTATAAAATGACAGAAAACTTTGTAATTTTTTAAAGGTAAAGTCCAAAACTATATATCTAACATATTAGATATTTAATTTATTATTTGAAAGTAACCCCAACATTATAATAGGAGACGGAGTAATTTATTTATACATTTTCATACATACAACAGAAATGTCCAGGAAGGAAGACCCTCACTATTGAGACTAAAAATACAACTTCTATTATTACTGGTGATACTTTTAATTGCACTTCTCCAACTGTAAGTACTTCTATCAGTACTCCTATATCATTTTTTTTTTTTCAAAATCATTGTTTTTAATTCTGTAATTGGTTAGTCGCAATTTGACCAACCAATTTGCAATTATAGGAGACTGTCAAAAAATGTTTACGACCCATGTTTAGGTTTATTGTAGGCAGCGATCCTAGTGGCCGAAGTAATTATGAGGGGAGAAAAAGGAGTAAATGTAGGAAATGTTTATGTAGTATAAAGAGCAACAAAGACCATGTCAGGGTGGATGGACAGGAAAAAACTATGACCCAAGAAACCGCTGTCCAAAACCAAAAGTCACCTATTGTTATTCAAACTTAAGTTAACTTATTTTGCATACTTAACTTTTGTTAACTACTTCGCTTATTTAGATACTTTTTATTTTAGCCCAAATTATCTTTTCCACAACTCTAACCACATTCAAAACGACAACCGTTACCTTTAGGTATGAGGATGTGTTGATTTCTTGCTTATCAGAAAAATGCTCCTACAGGTGGAATTAGAGGGAGAGCCTCTGTGGTCATATAGGTTGGTGGACTTGTTGAATATTAGGGACTGTAATAGTGTCAGTGAAAATATGAATTTTATGTTTATTTAAAAACTTCTGAAGTGAATGTAATGTGTAAGCTGGCTGGTGTTTCTTCATAACATTCATAAAAACAGAAGAAAAGCACAGTGTGGTTTCCTTCCATGGCTCAATTGTTTACCAGTTCTAAACACATTTTAATCTTTTAATAGACTTAAAATAATGTTTCTCCAACCACAAAAACACACAATATTTGTGAAGTGAAAATAAATTACCAAACACTAAAAGTGTCTTGCCTCACCAGTGTCTTACAGGAAGGGGAGAGACTGTAAACTCCCCTCCAGCCAACCCACAAACACACATGGAAACCACGTGGGATGTCAAAGTATTTCACAGCGTTTCATCCCTCACAGGCTTTAATATTTTCAGGCACTGCTTCTGCTTTAATGGCTGTTCTAATTTGAAAATCTGCCCCTTTTGAATAAAGGGGGACAAGGACACACTCTCTCACGCAAATGAACACACTTAGGCGTGTATTCAGTTTTTCCACAGATGTAAAGCAGATGGGTTTTAAAGCAGCTCGCCTCCCATGCAGGAATGAATGGAGCATGATGGGAATCAGCTGACATATTTAAAATGAGAAGTCAGGTTGGTGGAGGCTACTGCCACCAAGATTTTACTGTAAATACACTGCAAAAAAGCCAACTTGTATTTTTTGGCCTAAAACAGTGATTTAATTTGGTAAAACTGGGAAATATAAATTACTGACATTTAGGGCAATAATGTAAGTCAGCACAACAAAGGAAGCCAGTTGTCTGCTCAAAAACAAGTTTGTGAGTTGTTTTTACTTATATCTTTAAGTTGGGGTTCAAAACAAGGGACAATAGTTCTGATAACTCTTATTTCTTTGTTGTGAAATTTGGTCATTAGCGAAAGCTAGCGGCTAACTGATGCTAGCGGCTGACTGATGCTAGCCGCTAACTGATGCTAGCGGCGCTGCTTGTTACAGCTACAAGAGTAGCCATTAGCGTAGCAATGCTAACTCAAAATTGTGGTCATTAGCTGACATTCATAGCGGCTTTACAATCATGCCAGACCAATTGAGAGTTGAGCAAACTCAAAAACAAAACTTAAAATATTTAGTTTAATTGTCCAACTTCAAATTTTAAGTTCAACTTCAAGTTTAAGTTTGTTCCCTTGAAATTTTGAGTTCACCCAACTTTTCTTTTTTTGCAGTGTAATATCATGTTTCAAATATATGTTTTCTATCCTCTCTCCTCATTCAGTCCATTCGACGGATCATCCACCCTGAACTCTCACCACCATGGCTGATCAAAGTGTCACCCCGACCGCCTCTGATCCCCCCCCTCCTCCCACCGGACCCCGTCCCAAATCCACGAACCGCGGCCGCACCTCGGATCCCATCTCCAGCTCCAACTCTGACTCAACGGACATACCTGAGTTTGAGCCCTTTGGTTTACCCGGCCCGAGAGGATTTCCACCCCTGACCGGTGAGCGACTTCACTGTAAAACATCATAAAGTCTAATTATGTTTGTTTTGTTAAGTCCACATCACGTCTAGTCCTCCAAACAATAAGCTCTCATTCATACAGAAGTTATTTGTTTCTCAAGAAAAGCAGAACTGAAGGTCAGAAGACGGATGTCACTTCTTGGTTGGAGAAGATAAAGTATTTTTCCCGTCAGTGACAAAGTTTCCAGTAGTTTTCTCACATGATTGACACATGATTGAAGTCTAACCAAGATACATTCTGCTCACTTCCCCCAGCTTGTCTCTCCACTCCGCCCAGTTACTGTCACACAGACTAGATTACTAGATTTCTATGAACTCTTTGAAAATAAACATAAATGGACCATTAATCACTGCCATATAATTATATGTTTATATTATGTTCTACTTTCCAGTTGCATTTTTCACCAACATCAGTCCTCATTATAACTACCAAATATTCATTAATTATCAGAATTTTATCTCCAGTTTTCTTACAGACCAGTTTGTTTACATTATGCCGCTGTTGTTTTTATAATTAAAAAAAATAAAACCAAATGCTACAAAGATTATTTATTTTTTAACAGTCTGTGGTATATTGATGGTTAGCAACAACAGTGATCTTGATGTATTTTTTGTGTAGTATCAGATGATTATTATTTTTTAAATATAAAAATCACTCCTATTGCCTTAGTAGACAAACATATCCCCTTTCCTGAAACAGCTTTAAAAAGTTATTACATATTAATATTATTTTCTGCTTTTACTGAGTTAAATATTTTATGCAGCATCAGTCCTGATCCTAACTATTTTAATTAGCTTTTTTTTATTATTTATCCTATTTATTTACTTTCCTGTTTAATTTTAAGAAATGTATAAAGGAAATAATACATAAATAATTAGAAAAGTGCAAAAGGAAAAGAAAAAATACATTCATTTGAAAATTAATAATATCAAATTCAAATCAATTAAAAATAGAGATTGGAAATAACAAATAAAAAAATGGAAAATGAAATAGGAAAATAATAAACAGTGGATTAACTCAAAGGCCGATAATGAAATAAAAAGCTAATTAATGCAGAAATATCTATTTATGTCAAATCTTTCATCAATCAATATATTTTTATTTTGCATTTTTGATAAATGTAATGCCATATTAATGTATTTATGCATTTATTCATTCATCCATTCATTCATTTAGGTAGCTTCCTTCCTCTAGAGAAGACTCCCAAATCATTTGTTGTTTGCCTGTCCATCAAATCATATTAAAATCTATCCCCATCCTGCTCTGTCTGTCTCTGTCTGTCTCTGTCCATTCAGACTATCTTGACATCTGGGACGTGGACATGATGAGGAGGCCAGATCAGCCGAACAAGCAGGAGCACCACACCAATCTGTTCAACTCTGACTATCTCATCGTCCGCCGAGGACAAGAGTTCCAGGTCAAGATCACCTTCAACCGTCCCTACAAACCTGCTACAGACAAGTTCGCTTTGGAGTTTGTCATTGGTGAGTCTCTCTTAAAAATGACAATTTCCATCCTGTACTTAAAAACTCTGGAATCTGGATTGTGAGATAAACCTGGTGCTACTTCCTGTTTACTCAGGCTCCAGCCCT
Source organism: Centropristis striata (assembly GCF_030273125.1). Classification (NCBI taxonomy): domain Eukaryota; kingdom Metazoa; phylum Chordata; class Actinopteri; order Perciformes; family Serranidae; genus Centropristis; species Centropristis striata. The sequence goes on from NC_081533.1 coordinate 9,379,818, forward strand.
CACTACAGCAAGGGCACCTACATTCCCGTCTTCACCACCAAGGAGCGCCAGAGCTCCTGGGAAGGCCGCATCACAAACACCGCCGACAACTCGGTCACCATGGCCGTCACTCCTGCTGCAAACTGCATTGTGGGGAAGTACCACATGTACGTGGCTGTGGTGACACCCTTTGGCGTCCGCAGGACCAGAAAGGATGACCGCAGAAACCTCTACATCCTCTTCAATCCCTGGGCTTCAGGTCGGATTAGGCTTCTTAATCACAAGTGTTTTTTTTGCTCTTATTGGCTTTTTTCTCCCTTTCATGTCCATAAACATCCACATTAATTGTTTTCCCCAGCTGATGCTGTGTTTCTGGATGATGAGAAAGAGAGGCAGGAGTGTGTGATGAACGAGGTGGGGATCATCTACCACGGCGCCTACGATGACGTGTCTGAGAGAGACTGGAACTATGGACAGGTACAGTGTAAAGTAAAAGTAAAAGTAATAATACAACACTCAGTACGTTTACATGACACCTGAAAAAAAATGATTGCCTTAATCTGACTATAACTAGACAACTGAAGTGCATGTAAACATGTTAGTCCAACTAATGTAGGAGTTCTCCAACTCCGATTAAGACACCCAGATAATGCGATTGGAATAGGATTATTCGTCGGCATGCATGACAAGACAACGCGCGTGCGATTTTCTCACGACAAAATTCCGATTAGACGCAAAAGTCGATTTTTAAGCTTAGCTTGACTAAACTGTGCATGTTAATACACTGACTGTGAAAATACTCCATTACAAATAAAAGTGTTTCTCTCCATTCCTTGCTGGTACATTGCTGTTATGCTTTTTTAGGGACATTTTTCTCCATATACTACTGCTGTGTTTAATCACCAGTTCTCCTCAACCATGACTCAGCACTTTTAGACAATTGCATACAATTACATCAGTTTCTCTCCATTTCTGACTGGTGTATTGCTCTTAAAAAGTTTTGGGTCTACATACTACTGTTGTGTTTCAGACAGCTGTCTCGATTTATATCATTTTTTCTCTGTTTCTGATTAATACTACTCAACCATGATTCAGCACTTTTTCTACTACTTTAACTTTATCTTACCTTACCCTTTTAAACTGGGCAGGAGGTGCTCTAAAGCCCTGGTTTTAAAATGCATTGGAATTGGTACATTACTATAATCTATATAGGTTTTTCATTTTCTGACGTTCTGAAAGAAAGCACCCATGGTTATTCTTATCATGTCACTGAAGGGAGATATGTGTTACAGTCACATTTTGACCTTTGCTCACACAAGTATCACTATCACTGGCTAGTTCAAAACGTCCCTGGGTGGGCTTGAACCACCAACCTTTCGGTTAACAGCCGAACGCGCTAACCGATTGCGCCACAGAGACAGGACTGACATGAAAGAGAGTGGGCGTGGCCTGGATCCTCAAACCACACCCATTTTTAGCTACTATTGACTTCTATGTTTGCCAATTTCTCAATTTGTTGCAAAATTCAGGTCATATCTTGTTTACTTGTTTACAAAAATATAACAATATAATCAGCAGTTATCTATGAAATGTACTGAGCACTTTCATGCTCCTCTGAAGATAAACCCTTTACATTATTAACAATGCAAGACTTTCATACATCTTCAGAACAAAACTACAGCTTATCTCTTTATCAGTGAAGTTTTACTGGACACATTTGCGGTTTGCTTTTGACCTCAGGAACGAGTCGTGAGATTTCTATTAAACATAACATGAATATTCAGGGTCTCCAGAGGATGAAAGTGACTTTTCCTTTAAAGGTTCAGGGTTGATCTGCCACAGTCATATTGCTTCTCAAAGCTTTACCCTTGACATAGTAGCTGCCTTGTTAATGCTGGTAAAGTTACCTGTTTTTTTAAAGCACAAAACGTCCCTGGGTGGGCTTGAACCACCAACCTTTCGGTTAACAGCCGAACGCGCTAACCGATTGCGCCACAGAGACCAGCTTAGTTTAAGTGAAAACCACTACTGCAGTGTAGCCTCAGCTCTTCAGTGAACTTAAACAAATATTACACATTATTTATGAATTATTGGTATTACTCATCAATCCCACTTTTCTAACTACCCCTACTTCTACAAATCCTTGTTCTGCTACTTCAACTTCTTATGACAGATTTAAGCCACTGCTGCAGTGTACCAAATTTTGTTTTAAATACAATACATTCATACAATACATACATTCATATGAATTACACCAAATACCACTTTTCAAACTATTTCTTTTACATTCCACCCATTATGTCAGAAGTATGTCAACTATTCAGCATCAAGCATTCCCCCAGCAATTTTTACTTTTATTCCCCCTAGTTTAACTACGGAGTCCTGGACGCCTGTCTGTACATCATGGACCGTGCTGAGATGCCCATCACCAACAGAGGAGACGCCGTCAGGGTGGCCAGAAAGGCCTCTGCTATGGTGAGAAAATATTAATTCCTATCCTCTTAAACACATGAAACTGGTTTCCACATACATAAGCTATGCAGTTAAATGCTTAATCAATACATAGAGAAAATGATTGTGTAGATACAATATCGCTGATACAGGGAAGTTAATTTTTAACAGCGTTTTCATCCTCCTGTTTTATGTCCATTTTCAATTTGTGCAGAAAAAAAGTTGCTGTAGCAATAAAAGTAACTTGCAAAAAAATTGATTTAGTGTTTATATTGACATAAATAAACATTACTGAAGCCTATGCTCCTCTGAAGAGAAATGAAACATTAAACACAGATTACTCTCTTAATCGCTCCACACAGATCTGATGTGACCTTCCTCTCATTGATACATGAAAGAAACAGGAAGGTGGTTTTTGCATCCAGTTTTCTAGATGTTCTTTCACTATTTGATGTTTGATTTATGTTTAATTATGTCGTCTGGTTTTCCAAATGAAGAACTGGTGCCACCTACTGCTTCTCTTGATGCACCGACTCCTAATAATCACATCATGTTAGTGGATGGAAACGTGTTTTCTTTCCATTAAAACTGCATTTAAATTGAGACACCAGCTTAAAACATGACAAGCTGGTATCTCAATATTTTCTCTCAAAAAATGTTCATTCTTTATCTGCTTGAATAGGCTTTTCGGACAACCCCAGCATTTTAAAATAAAGTCAGATTTTTTTCAGTTTATAATGTTACAAGTTACTCTCCCTGTACTCATATATCTAGGATTTTTTTATTCACAGAATAAAGTTTACTTGCAAATTTAAGGAAAATGATGTGGTTTTAAAGGTAATGGTTTTTAATTCATATCCTATTAATTCTAACAGGTTGGTTCCTGATTTTTATTACTAATCTTTATTTTTACTCCTACTTCTTAATGGTTTCAACTCACATGTATTATTTATCTGTCTGTTTTAATTTGTCTGATTTTGTTTACACTATTCCCATAGTGTTTGTGGCTGCAACTTCCTTGGAAGGTCACGCGTTGTGCAGCGCATTTTGCTTCCAGATGGAGTGAAATGTGCTATGATAATAAAGTTGTTTTGGTTGCCTATGTGTTATGATTTTAAAAATAATTCTAAAGAAGTAGGGGAAACATGGAGGAGATAAAAAGATGGAAAATTAGGCCTTTAAAAGTGGAAAAACTGTCAAATGGATCTTTCTATACTTCTGCTAAAATCTGCTCTTTGTTGCACTCAGCTGAACTCCCGTGATGACGAAGGCGTGCTGGTGGGGAACTGGAGCGGTGAATACACTTACGGAGTGGCTCCGACCTCCTGGACCGGCAGCACAGACATCCTGCTCGGCTACGCCAGCAGCAAGATGCCCGTCTGCTACGCTCAGTGCTGGGTCTACGCTGCCGTCTTCAACACCTGTGAGATCCTTATTGAATATTCTTCCTTTCTTAACCACTTCAATTTTTTTTCATGACCTCAGTAGAGAATAAGGAGGCCAAAACTATGCAGTTTATTGTAGGAAGAAACTGTATAAACAGACATTACTGTCCAAATTTGGAACTTTCCGACAGTAAAAAGTACCCAAAACGAAGCTTAAAATGGTGATATTTCTGTCAACATCACTTTATTCTACACGTCTCATTTCTCTAGATCAGATCTCTACTGTCTTGAATAACTAGATCCTGTTAAAAACATTAAATTCTGCTCCTCAGCAACAATGTGAAGCCATGGTTGATTCTGCTGAAACGAACTGTTACGTTGTAAAAATGCCTAAAATCTTTCACAAAAAAGGAAACACGGGATGATTTGTATTCCTTGGCTCGAGAAGATAACTGGCTCTTATCATGGCTCTTATTCCAGTATATTCACTCGTTGTTTCCTGTCTTGGTCTTTTGCCTCCAGTCCTACGCTGTCTGGGCATCCCTTCTCGCGTCGTCACCAACTTCTACTCTGCTCACGACAACGATGGAAACCTGAAAACCGACATCATTCTGGATGAGAATGGCAGGATTGACCGCAACCGCACCAGAGACTCTATCTGGTAAGGCATCTTCCATGTAACCACCTCAAACCATGAAATATGAGGATGAAACCTGATATTTTTGGTGCCTATTTGACTTTTCCAGGATGCAGGGGGATGTGCAGCAGTCATTTGGTTATGGTTTCTCAAAGCTTTACCTCTGACCATGACAACTAGCCTCTTCATGTTGATAAAGTTACATGTTTTTTAAAGTACAAAACGTCCCTGGGTGGGCTTGAACCACCAACCTTTCGGTTAACAGCTGCTGCTGTTCGAGTGAAATCTCCTGACAGAAAAGGATCGGATACTTGTAAATTTGACCTTGTTAATGGTGTTGCTGAGCAGTTGATCTTGGCGCTTTACACACAACCAGAGTGTGAGTTCACACAGCAGGAGAACCAGTGAACTCTGAAAGTCCAGGAGGTTCATGTGGGGGGAAAAGAAGATAAGTCCCTTTCTTAGGAATGCTGCAATTCTGAAGCTCACTATGGTTAATGACAAATGAAACCATAGTGAACTCAAGGCAGGAGGTGCTCTAAAGCCCTGGTTTTAAAATGCATTGGAATTGGTACATTCCTATTAGGGGTATACGCAAATAGGTAAATAGGTTTTTCATTTTCTGACGTTCTACAAGAAAGCACCCATGGTTATTCTTATCATGTCACTGGGGAGATATGTGTTACAGTCACATTTTGACCTTTGCTCACACAAGTATTGCTATCACTAAAACTGGTTAGTTCAAAACGTCCCTGGGTGGGCTTGAACCACCAACCTTTCGGTTAACAGCCGAACGCGCTAACCGATTGCGCCACAGAGACAGGTCTGACATAAGGGAGAGGGGGCGTGGCCTGGATCCTCAAACCACACCCATTTTTAGCTACTATTGACTTCTATGTTTGCCAATTTCTCAATTTGTTGCAAAATTCAGGTCATATCTTGTTTACTTGTTTACAAAAATATAACAATATAATCAGCAGTTATCTGTGAAATGTACTGAGCACTCTCAGGCTCCTCTGAAGATAAACCCTTTACATTATTAACAATGCAAGACTTTCATACATCTTCAGAACAAAACTACAGCTTATCTCTTAATCAGTGAAGTTTTACTGGACACATTTGTGGTTTGTTTTTGACCTCAGGAACGAGTCGTGAGATTTCTATTAAACATAACATGAATATTCAGGATCTCCAGAGGATGAACGTGACTTCTCCTTTAAAGGTTCAGGGTTGATCTGCCACAGTCATATTGCTTCTCAAAGCTTTAACCCTTGACATAGTAGCTGCCTTGTTAATACTGGTAAAGTTACCTGTGTATTTAAGTACAAAACGTCCCTGGGTGGGCTTGAACCACCAACCTTTCGGTTAACAGCCGAACGCGCTAACCGATTGCGCCACAGAGACCATGTTTGCCAATTTCTCAATTTGTTGCAAAATTCAAGTCATGTCTTGTTTACAGAAATAGAACAATATAATCATCAGTTTGCTATGAAATGTATTGAGCACTTTCATGCTCCTCTGAAGATAAACCCTTTAAATTTTTTAACGATCTTCAGAACAAAACCTCAACATAACTCTTAATGAGTTACTGGACACATTTGTGGTTTACTTTTGACCTCAGCAACAAAAAGTGAGATGAAATATGAAAATATATCTATGAAATGTGAGTATTCAGTATTTCCAGAGGATTATTTGTAATATTTAAGTGGACTTTTAGTTTAGAGGTGAAGGTCTGTGTGCAGCACTCATTTTACCCATAGGTTCTCAAAGCTTTGCCCCCAACAACGACAACTAGCCTGTTGATAAAGTTACCTGTTTTTTTAAAGCACAAAACGTCCCTGGGTGGGCTTGAACCACCAACCTTTCGGTTAACAGCCGAACGCGCTAACCGATTGCGCCACAGAGACAGGTCTGACATGAGTGAGAGGGGGCGTGGCCTCAATCTACAAACCACACCCATTCATATTTACTATTGACTTTATGGATGTCAATTTCTCAAATGGTTGCTGTCAAACCATGCATAGACATTTTTTACCTAAAATCAAAACTGTTCTGGTCATATGTTGTTCATTTGTTTACAGGAAAATTATAGTCAGCCATGAAATGTATTCAGCACTGTCATGCTCCTCAGAGGGTGAACCCTATTTATTTTTAACAATTTCATTCATCTTTAGACCAAAACTTTCAGTCTTTGTTTGAGAAACCTTTTTGATTTTAATGACCCCATGGCCTCTTCTACACAGCAGCAGCTGAAGGACAAACTTCGATTTTTACAAAACATGACTTTTACTGCACTCATGTCCCTTAAAATCATGTTTGTCAGGAACTATCACTGCTGGAATGAGTGCTACATGTCCAGACCAGACCTCCCAGCCGGCTTTGGAGGCTGGCAGGCTGTGGATGCAACACCACAGGAGACCAGCGATGGTAAATAATAATAGAATGAAATACTTATAAAATTAATTACTAATCCAATTATTGACAGAGAAATAACAGCATATTAACCTCTTCCTCTGTAATTTATAAAGGCTTGTACAGATGTGGTCCAGCATCAGTCCAGGCCATCAAACACGGGCAGATCTGCTTCCCATTCGATGCTGCCTTTGTGTTTGCTGAGGTAAGTCCTTAAATTGCAGTGTCACTTTCTATGAGAAAGTTCCCTTTTTCTGTCTGCAACTACTGAGATCTCCATCCTTTCTTTCCCCAACAGGTCAACAGCGATGTGGTGTTTTATTCCAGGAACAAAGACGGCACAATGGAGCCGGTCAAAGTGAACCGTACTCATGTGGGCCGCATGATTCTGACCAAAAATCCAGGAGACATGAGCCGCCGCGAAATCACAGATCAATACAAGTTTCCTGAAGGTCAGAGACACAAATCACAGTTTTTAAAACATTTGCTCTGCTATAGCTTCAAATGATTATACACAAATATCTTGTATAAAATTCTCTTACTATGAGAAGATGAGTAACCTTAATTAAGTTATCCATAAAAACTAAAATTCTAAAAGAGGCACCCACATGAATGAAATGAAAAAAGAAAAACTGAAACACTGTGTGAGGCTTCATGTTTACTGCAATGTATTATTTTCAGTCTGTGAGTCAGAGTTAAGACATTTTGTTTTTCATACTGTGCAGAACTGACAGGTACTATATTATATTTGTGACGGTGGTGGCTGAGTGTTGGCACAGTCGGCTGTGTTCAGCCACCAGAACACCAGCCATGTTCCCATCTGTGGCTTTTTGGTCGGAAAATCGGTTCCAGTTGGCTTCATTTTCACTTGGTTTGGCCCTGAGGTGGTGCTCAGAAAAGGAAAAGTATGCTTGGGCCAATTTTTGTGCTTCGTTTACCACAAATTGAGCAACAAGGATTCAGACTGCTTTAAACTTAAGCCATTATAATTCTGGAGGACAGAAAAGAGCATCCTCCAGCAAAGAATAAGTCCTGATGTCTCCAAATGTGCTGAATTTGTTTTGTTTTGTGATAAACAGGAAGGAAAAACTTGTTAACTAAAACCAAAACAACATCGATGTTATCCTTTTAACTGCTGCGCATCAATAGGAATAATTTCAGCTTTTAAAGTTTACATTTTTTAAATCATTTTGGCTCTGTTTTTGCATATGGTATTTCGACAAGGCTACAGAAATTGCTTTTAAAATTTCAACTTCAATAATAAAATAATATAATTTCGATAGTAAAATTTAATTATTTTATTTTTTATATATACAATTTGGTATCAATTTGTATGTTATGTAAATGTTTCCCGACATAATTATCTAAATATTATGTATTAGGGTTTTTTTTAATTATTTTTTTTTTAACTTCTATAATCAAAAAATATAATAATTTTGATACTTAAATTTAAATGTTAGGCATTTTTTATGTACAATTTATTTGTATTTTATGTAAAAGTTTCCTGCATAATGATCTAAATATTGTTTCATTTGGAGATTAATCATTTTACTTATTTATTTTTTTTACCTGAAAATTGCCTTTCAGCCTTTTTAATTGCCTTAAAAAGATGCTAAAGAATCTATTGGACATTTTTTTGGCTTATGAAGTTTTCATTTTTGATCATTTTGGCTGTATTAATGCATGTGGCAATTTTATTTTTTTATATTATTTTAATTTTAATTTCCAATTTTCCTGGTTTCCACTATTTTATGCACAATAATTAAACCATCAAAATTTAGCAAATATACAAATATCTTTAACCCCATCCCTTGTAGGCAGTGCGGAGGAGCGTACCGTCCTGGAGAAGGCAGACGAGTTCGGCTGTAAGCGAGAGAAGTCCGACCCCCCTGTGGCTGACGTGGACCTGGTCCTGCCGACCCTGGAAGTCACCGTGGGCGACGACTTCGTGCTGAGCCTGGAGTTCACAAACCGCAGCGACCAGAAACGTACCGTGGACGCCTACATCAGCGGGAACATCGTGTTTTACACCGGAGTTACCAGCTCCGAGTTCCTGTTCAATGACCCCACAGTGACGATGAGCCCCAACAAAAGTGAGCGAAGAATTAATGCTCAGGAAAAGGAAAGAGAAGAGAACCGCTAAAGTTAAATACGTTGTGATCTGTGTTCTCCAGGTGTGAAGGAGTCTGTGGTGATCGAGTCAAGGCAATACATGAAGGATCTGGTGGAACAGGCCAACCTCCACTTCATTGTTACCGGAAAGGTCAAGGAGACCGGCCAGATCGTCTCTGCCATGAAAGTGGTCACCCTGCACAACCCCAAACTCACCGTCACGGTCTGAAATACTGCTTTATATCTTGTTAAAAGATCATGTGTTGGCTTTTTCGGCCACATCCTGCAGCGTATAAGATACAGTTTTCCCAAATTACTTGAGGCATGTTACGACTGAGTACTTTCTGAGTACTATTTGGAAAGCGGCTGAGTGTTTTGGCTCTGCCCACTAGTTAGTTCCCCTCGGCCTCTGTTCCCATACAGGTACTTTAGTAGCAGCTAACCAACAGAGTCCAAATGTGACAACAGACCGACACAGCAAGCAGTGTTGCCAACTTAGCAACTTTGTTGCTATATTTAGCGACTATTCAGACCCCTCTAGCACCTCTTTTTCAATAAACTTTAAAGCGATTAGCGACAAATCTAGCGACTTTTTCTGGTGTTATTGGAGACTTTTGGAGACTTGTTCCTACTCTTCTTAACGAGTAGCAGGCGTCCCAAAGCACTCACAAGCGGCCCAGTCCTGCAGCAGTCTCTCCCAGCTGCAGATAGAGCAGGAGATGTTAACCCCTCAGCGTCCAGTCTGCACCAGTCTGCAAATGAATCCCACATGCACGAAAACGCCGCCTCAACCGTATCCAATCAGTGTCGACTAGTTAGTAGCGGCTCAGAAAGTAGCTACGTGAGACAGGAACTTTCTGAGCCGCTAACTGGTGAAGTTGGGCGGATCTTAGGCGGATCCTCTCTCCCAAGCCACACCCATAGCGGCTCACTTGAGCGAAAAGTACGTAATGGAAACACGCCTTTTTGTACAATCTGATTAAACTCCTGCGACCAAAAGATTCAACAGCTTGACTTTAAGTATTTTTTTGCAACTGGATTTAATGTCCTTTATGTACATCAGGTGCCTGTCGGAGGTAAAGTGAACGAAGAGATGACGGCGACTGTGGAGTTTACAAACCCGTTCGCCTTCAACCTGGAGGAAGTCTACATGCGCATGGAAGGACCTGGGCTCATGTTGCCAAAGAGCAAATACTTCAGGTGAGTTCTGTCAGCTCAGAAGAAGCTTGTGTCTCTTTTTGTCTTTTACTTGATGTTTGGCTGCTATTTGTTTTGGTTAGAAATAATTTTATAAACCACATAAACCTCAAGCTGAAGTGAAAATCACTCACATTTTTGCATAAAAGCAGCATGTTGTACGGTCTCTGGAGATTATTTCAAGTCAGCATTTTAAAAGAAGTCATCTGTGTTAACTGGAACTCCATGTTCGTTTTGGAACAAATATTTTTCTGTTCGTAATTTAAGCAAGCTTTTTTATAAAATTAAAAAAGAACATGTCCATTTGACTCAAAGAAGAAGTTCAGTTCTTGGGCAGAACTTTATAATACAGGTGTTTATAAGACTAAAAAAGACTAAAATCTGCTATAAAAAATACTATATATTAATATTACACTTCATTGTTTAAGCCAACATCAATCCTAATATATATATATATATATTAGAATCATTCATTTTTCAGGATTTTAACCCTTTAAATGCCAGTTTGTAAACATGATGCCACTTGTTGTTTTTGTTTTATTGTGGTTTATTTTATTTTTTTTACAGTATAATTTGCTCAAAAATAAGATTATGGGTTTTTTTGTTTTTAAAGAGGAAACTTTAATTTCTGCCATATTTCCTGAAAATGTATTACTTCAATATTAATAATAATGCAAAATGCCCTTTTTATTGATTTAAAACTCTGATAATCCTGCTGGTTTCAGTCTGATCCCGGCTGGCTCCTCTCTGATCTGGGCCGAGATCTTCATCCCGCAGAGGGCCGGCACCAGCAGAGTGATCGTCTCTCTGGACTGTCCCGCCCTCAGGCAGGTCGCCGGCCAGGCGACCGTCACCATCGCGCCCTGAAGGATCACCGCCACCGTACGACATTCAACTCACTAACACAATATCAGCCAATAGCGTAGAAACTGTAGGCCTGACAGCTTAGACAGGTGTAGCTTCAGCATTTATGATAAACACGGTGACAGTTTCAGTCATAAGAAAAAAAGAAACATCTCTTATCAGTTAGTGCAATTTGTTAATGCAAGTTTACAAAGAGGCTTTATACCGTATCAAACAGCTTTTTATGATAAGAATTAATCCAATATCAAACTATTTTTGTGGGTAAAAAACAACATTTAAAAAAAATATGACTGCTACTTAAGTTTCTTTTTGTTAAATTTTCCAAATTTAAAAAAAAAAAAAAATCTTACTAACGAGTGCATATGGCTGTCTCCGAAATCACTGCTTCATTTAATCATTCACTTCTCATTATATAATAAGGGCTGTTGTATTAACATAGTAAACTTTCATAATGTTATACTTCTGTGTCACAAATATGCATGAGTATTAATCATCACGAATATATAAGTTACATAATTATCACATACAAGGAGTGTGTAATACCATAAAAAAGACTCTCAGACTCCAATAAACTTGTCAAAACTGGTTTAAACTTAGGGGAATTTAGGGGAATTCCAGTAGTTTCTAGTAGAACCAGGCCCAATGAGATCAAGGGGACCAAATTAAACGATATAACACTCTTGTAATGAAGAGGAAGTGATAATTTTAGAAAATTAGGAGGAGATTCACCAGATAGTAGGAGGAGATAAGAGTTATATAATTAGATGCCAATATATATAAACAGACAAATTTGAAATCTTCAGGAACATAAACTCGGGTCTCATTCTTGTTTGAGAATAAACTCTTTTACTTCTAACTCTGACGGGCTCTTTCCTTCAGACGTTATGAGTAAATCAGTTTTCTAAAGTGGCTGAATGTTCAAGAGTCCACATGATGAAAGTAGTCAGTTAATCTCTGTGGCGGCTCAGACAGGACACACAAGACATTTCACTCGGTAGTCAGCAGAAAACTGAGATGTCCGACACTTGCCGTGGAATTTTTTTAATTTGTTCCATTGTAAAAACCTTTGCGGTCGATATGTGGTTCCAAACTTCCACTCCCAGAATTAAGACACAAGGAAAAAAATCAATACACTGTAGAATAAAAAAGGGATTTGGGACACAGCCTGTATTTTAAAGCTGCATTAATCATTTTAGGCCACTAGGGGGCAGGTTTATGAAAAAAAACAAGCAAACATGTATTGTCTTGTGACATTATTAGTCCAGGTAAAACCAATAATTTTCATTCAGATTTTACAGGTTGAATGATAAAGAATGTTGCTTTGCAGAAAGTGTCCAACTTCTGATGGTATCAGTTCATCAAGTTATGCTAAAATCCACTGTAAGATTAATCAGTAAGAATAAGAAAAAGTGAATATTTTCTGATTCCATCTTCTTAAATGTGAATATATTCTGACAGTAAACTGAATATCTTTGAGTTGTGGCTGAAACAAGACATTTGATGCATTAATAAAACAAAAAAACAAACAAACAAAACAAAAAGGAGCTGACCACCACAAAATATTTACTTCTGATGTGACATCTTATGAAATGATGTGCTGTATGTCTCATTTATTAAACAGCATATTGATTAAAGAAGCTTTAACTTGATTTTCTATGCAACTGCGACTTTCCACTCTTTTCTATCGCTCTATAAAATCTGTTTCTGCCTAATTTTTTATTTGTACAAGCACAAATGCAAATATCAACCAAATAAAAGATTAACAACTGCATCATTTTGTGATGATATATGTTCTCTAGAAGTGAGCGTCTGTGAGTCAGTGCTGATGTTTTTTGTTTTCATCCTGCCTTCTTTACTTTAAAGTCAGACAACATAGAGACTCCATCAATTCATTTTATTAAGGCTTAGATAGGCAGTAAAGGTATGGTTGTACAAATACAAGTTCAAAACTGTGTCAGTGTCCAAAAACAATATATTCTGTTATCTAAAAAACCAAAGTGCAGCAGTAACACCTAGTTATTCCCGGAGAAATGACCCTGCAGACTGAGATCCTTCACATCAACATAAAATGATAAATGTATACATGTATATTTATGTTCAAACTTAGATTGACCAACTTTCAACATACTCTTACACACTGTATAACATTGTTAGTTTAGCCTTAGTCTCAGTCCTGTGTCACATTGTTAGTGTTTATCACATTTAATCAGCTTCATCTTGTTTTTAAAACAAGTTTTATTGTCATCCTTGTCAAAGTAAGCTGTAAATATTTTTATTTTATTTTATTTTTTAGCTTATCTTGAACATATCAATCAATCTAGTCCAGGTAAAACCAATAATATTGTAATTTTAGTTCAATTTAGCAAGAAAACCTGGGAACCACTGATCCCCATTTCTTCACATTTTATGAATCAAACGACTGAAAATAATTGACAATGTGTATTTCTACACGGATATAACTTGTAACACAAAGTAAAGATAAATCATTTTTCCCTCCTCTTTTACTTGAAGGTGATGAGGTAGTCCGGGTATGCCTGGTTGTCATGAAACACAACGAACATGTTTGGTATGTCCATTCTGTCCACCACGCTGTCGTATCGGTCATGAGGATGCAGCGGGCTGCGAGCAGGCGGGACCTTCATGTCGCTTTGGCCTTGAGTATAGAAGCCAGTCAGGACTCGAGACATGAAGATTAACTGGGAACCATCAGCAGCTGGTTTGGAGTAGGTGAGGTTCGCTGAGTAGTTGGCATGTACGGCAAAATAGGTTCCCTGACCGTATGAAGTTGCTAAAAAGAAGAAGGAATAAGAAATTAACAGCAAGTTAAACTTCATATCCATCTATATGATCCATATGATCCAGTGTTTTCCCATCTGCTACTTCTTAGGGTAGATGATTGGTTAGGTTTAGGCAACTATTATATACGATTATCATGGTTCAACCCTCTGAACTCCAACAAGCTCTTTCAGGGTCTTTTTTCCCTTTTGGCATTTTACTCTGTAGCCTTTTATTTCACTGCGATATATATATAATATATAAGTCCGGCAGCTCTATGGAATAAGCACAATCATGGGTCAATCAAGTGGGAACAACTCAAGAATGTCTTCTGTGAAAAAAGTCTCCACAAGCTATACATAGTTGCATTTTTACAACCTCTCCTGTCCACTCCTCTCAGCTCTGTGTAAACAGATTTTCAGTGAATATTTGTCACATGACCGTTCTTCTCAGCAGAATCAATCATGGCTTCACAGTGTCGCTGAGGAGCAGGATTTAATGCTTTTAACAGGAACTTGTTATTACAAACAGTGCAACATTTTAAATGAGACATGTAGAATAAAGTGATTTTGAGAGAAATATCAATTTTAATTTTCGTTTCTGTTTTCCAGCTCACCCAGCTCACGTGTTGTGTTTTATTCGCCTGCCTAAAAGTACATTTTGTTGGCTTAAATTTAGTTAAATTTAAACAACATCTTGTTCTGTATGAAAACAAATATGTAGAGAGAGATGTTTACCGTTCTGTCCACAGAAGCGCCTGTTGAATCCAGTTTTCATGATGGAGTCACAGTTGTCCTGGGTCGTCCCGTGGTACAGCAGCTTCTCCTCTGCTCCGCCCTGCTGCTTGTTCTTATCACAGATGTGCTTCTTCTGCGCTTCGTAGGTGCGTCGCAGGTGGATGTTCTGCACGCGCTCGATCTATCCAGGAACAAGGAAAGGAATGGATGAATCAAAGAAAGGATGTAAATATCTATTTATTTTAGATCTAAACTGGATACTTCATGTCTACAGACAGAGACAGGTACCCACCCTCATTACAGTCTTTTGGACAGTTCGTTTGAAGCCCTCCTTCACTGTCCTGTACTCAGCAGAGGACGGCTGCAGTGCAATCCTCTTCAGAGTTTCACCTTCAGCCATGTTGTCCCAGTACAGAGGCAGAGTGAAGTCTGAGGACAACAGAGAAAGAAAATATTTCAAACTTAATCTATCTATATCTAAACCACCTTTTAGTAGGCCGAGAAGCAGAATATTATTTGGTTTAATAAAACAAATAACAAGGTTTTAAACAGATTATAGTTTTACTCTGAATTTAAAAAAATTCCTTTCATGGAGTAGCTTTATTTATTTTTAATTTATGCTATTGTCTAAGAAGTGTTGAAATTAAATAAAAATAAAATAGAACCTAACCAATACATTGTTGTAGGTTTTGTATCAGTTTTATGTTAATAATATTACATTTTATTTGTATCGTGCTTTAAAGGGTACTCAAAGACAAGACATAATAATCTCATGTATACATAAATGTTTCACTTTTCTACTGAAGCCTAATAATAATGAATTTGAAGTCTACATCTCCATGAGTACTTGGCAAACTCCTGCTAACAAAGATCTTGTGATATGATCGAAATGTCCTTTGCAGCTATGAAATGTTTTATAATTTGCAATTTGTTTTAGAGATGTTAACTGTCTTTTTGCATCAACTCCTACTGTCATCTTTGATAACTGTCTTTTTGATGATTATTAGGGCCACGGGGCAATCGCACCGAGCACTGGTCCCATACAGCAATAGCTGTAGGGACCAGCGAAGCCCCGAGCACTACTGTTATACTGTGGATTTTTTGTTCTTCCTCTTCCGGACGCAATTTCGTCCCGCTACTAGTCCTAGTTTTTCTAACGTCGCGAAAAAACTGCCCAATATTTTGCATTAAAATGAATGGGATGGCCGAAAACAAATGAGTGAAAAAGAACAATAATTGGAGATTTTTAAACGTCTACTTCTCCGGCATAATTTCACCTAGAGACTCCATTTAAACTTTAAACAGTAGACACAAGTCTTGTGTATCGGTGTATTAATCCATGTTTCGATAGGTCATATAGTTTTTTATCAATCCCTGTTCAATGACCATGATCATTTTTGGAGAAATTCTGAGATTATAATGGGAGTGTATTGCACGGAATGTTCGTGTCAGTGTGTGACATCATCGCCAGAGTGTAGAGCAACAGAAAAAAATTTCAAAAAATAAATTTTAAAACTGCGCTCCAGGCTGCAAATTCCACTCTACAGAAATAATTTATACATAGAAACGTAGGAAAATTAGTCTTCTCCCTCACAATCCTCTGGTAAAGCTGTCAGAGTTATAGTTTGGGTGTAGGACGCACAGATGCGCCACCAACACACACCAACAGCCTCATTGGCTCCCATATTAAAAACGCAGGAAGATTTCTGAAAAAGGAAGATGGAACCGTTTTTTTAGATCGCTCTAACAAAGCTATTTTTTCATTTTTCTGAAAAACAAAACATAGGTAGACGTTCAGGAAGAACTCAGGACGCTCAAAGTGAAGTCGGATCAATGATAGGTATTATAGGTATTAAGCAAAAATGCTTTCTGTTCGAGGCCAGAAACTTCAGTCTGTCCACCTCTGCTGTCACTATGCCGGAACAGGTGTCAGTTAATTCTGTTGATTGCTTTGATCTGATTGCCTTTGATCTTTGATGTGATTACAGTTACAGATACACACACACATGCGCGTAAGCGCGCACACTCCTCACACATGCATACATATGCTTCAAACACACACACACACACAGGTAACTTTATGTGATTTTAATTACACACACACACACACACACACATATACACACACACACAGGTAACTTTATGTGATTTTAATTACACACACACACACAAATGCGCGCATAAGCGCGCACGCTCCTCCAGATACACGTTTCACACACACTCACACACACACATTTTGAGGTTAAAGGGCATAGTTTGAAATCTCTGAAGAATCTCATCATAGTGTACACACACCGGCAGTAGCCCCCGTGGCCCTTTCAGAATTTCCCCAGAGGAAATTTTCTAGTTTGATATAATATTGCTTTTGGTCTTAAACTCCAGTATCAGTCACTTCCTATCTTGAAACCATCTCCTCACCTGGGAGATGCTGCAGTCGTTTCAGCTGCGCCGTCTGTCTCGTTGGTTGTCTTGTGGCCTCCATGCGCTGCAGATCTACGCTCCACTGGATGTTCTCTGCGTCCGTTATCCCTCCTGCTACCTCCTCCTTCTCCAGGTTGTGATTGGCTGTTTTGGGCAGTCTCTCCCAGTAGCCGCTGTGTGTCAGGATGCACCATGACACGCGGCTGTACAGCTCCTCCTCCTCCCTGGCTCTCACCTCTCTCCTTAAGCAGTCCTGCAGACAGGTGTTAATCATATGTGTCACCTTGTCAACGCCGTCTCTGAGCCCGCTCACCGTTAAGCTGCCCTGACTGGTGGGGTCCTTCTGCATGTACAGACCCTCGGCCTCCACCAGCTGCTTCAGACTGGTCACATCGTCCTGGGTGAGGCCTGCCAGGTCCTCTTTTTTGAAGGTTTTAGTGGAGCACTGAGCCTGATACAGCTCCTTCAGCTTCGTCATGGCATGGTCAACACTTTCTTTGGAGCAACCCACGAAGATGAAGACAGACTGCTGGCTTGTGGAGCTGGTTTGGAGGATGTTTAGGTCTCCGCATACCGACGATGGGGGCTGTTGTTGTAGTTGTTGCATAGGAGGCAACTGAGGTAGTGGCCCTGTTAGAGAGGTTGAACAGTAACAATCAGTGAATTACCAAGAATTCTGATGAAAAGAGACAGGTTTTAACCCAACCATCCTGGGATAAAAAAAAAAAAATTAAGATAAAAAAATATACAGTTATTGGAGACCATTATTGTCGAAATTTGAAGCTAGAAAAGAAGATGGCTGTTTGTGAATCACCTTTGTTGAGTTCAGCATTGGTGAACATTTGCATTGCTCCCTCCTTAAATGCCATGAAGACGTGGATCTTAAACAGGACCAGACGGATGTCAGTGAGAAAGTGAAGATGAAGCAATGATGTGGCATTCTTGACCCCTCTAAGGATTGCACCTGCCACCACACCAGGGTCCATCCCACCAACTCCTGCAGAAACAGTTTGAATATTTACTGGAAGATTCAAAATGTAATGCATTAGGATGGGTGCTTTTTTTTTTAACTCTTTTTATTGGATTTTTCTTTTCAAACCATAAAACAAGACATACATTCAACAAACAACAGACACTTCAATCAGAAAGGAGAACAAAAAAAAACAAAAAACATACAGACAGACAGGCAGTTCAGGGCTTTTTTTTCCCCCCCATCATGATGGGCTATAATGGCTTAAATAAATAACAGTGATCACTTATTGCAAGCTTGGTCTGGAGATACATACAGGAAAGTGGAAAGGTTAAAGCTTGGTTTCAATATAATCCATAAATGGTTTCCAGGTATTCTCAAAGTTATCTGGGGAGCCTCGTAACATAAATATCAATTTCTCAAGTTTAAGGTGTTGCCTCACCTCTCTTAGCCAATGAGTCCAGCTAGGTGACCGAGGATTTTTCCAATTGAGGAGGATCAATCTCCGTGCTAACAGGGTGACAAATTTGGTTATTCTAAGTTTGTTTCCAGAAAGATTCTTGTTCATCCCTCTCGCTATACCAAAAATAGCTATCAGAGGATCTGGCTGAACTACCGTTTTGAAGACCTCTGATAGCGTTGTAAAGATTGAACTCCAATAGGCGTGCAGGTTGGGACAAAGCCAGAATGAATGTGCCAGGGAGGCAGGAAAGGCCTTACACCTGTCACACGTGGGATCTACATTGGGAAACATTTTAGAAAGTCTAACTCTAGAGAAATGAAGGCGATGCAACACCTTAAATTGAATGAGGTTATGGCGAGCACAGATTGAAGCCGAATGCACTCCCTCCAAGGCTCTCTCCCACTGCTCTGCTGACAAGACCATCCCAACATCCCCCTCCCAAGCAGATTTTATGATCTCCAGCGATGGGTTTTGTAAACTAGATAAGTGAGTGTATATGAAGGAAATAGCACCCCTCCTTGAGGGCTCAAAAGAGAACAGAGAATCCATGGTGAATTTACTTTGTAATTGCTCAAAGGTGCTGAAAACTTTATTTATAAAAAGGGCCTTCAAGGTCCTTATACCATTCAGTTTCCAAGTATCAAAAGAGTGGTCTATGGTGGATGGGGGGAAGAGGTGGCTGAGACAGACAGGAGCGAGCAGAGAGCCTTTTTGCCAACCAAAGTATTCCCTAACATTGGACCATATTTTCAAAGAATGTGTTACAATGGGATTATTCTTGACATAGTGAAGTGACAGAGGCATTGGTGAAAACATAAGAGCTGACAGAGATGTCTGCTGGCATGAGTACTGTTCCATTTGTATCCACACTGGTTTTTCGGCCTGACCATCATAGTGAGTCCAAAAAGAGAGCGTACGAACATTACATGCCCAGTAATAAAATTGGAAATGGGGCAATCCCATTCCACCACCTGGCTTTGGCCGCTGCAAATAAGCTTTTCTAATTCTAGGTCTCTTCCCATTCCAAACAAAATTAGAAATTGCTTTGTCTATAGACACAAAAAAGGATTTCCGTAAAAGTATAGGAATTGTTTGAAATAGAAACAGAAATTTTGGGAGTGCACTCATCTTTACGGCATTAATTCTGCCTGCCAAAGTGATGGGGAGATGGGACCACCTGTCAAAATCCTTAATAGTGCGCTCAAGTAAAGGCCTAAAATTAGCTTTAAACAGATCGACCATGTGTCTAGTCACCACCACACCTAAGTAGGATGGGTGCTTTTGAAAAAAAAAAAGAAGAAAAAAACATCAAGAGAGTAACAAAATACTCACCAGCATTGAGGGCAGGAATGGCGACAGACTTAAACTTATACGATTCGCAATATTCAATGATGCGACACACCAGGTGTTCAGCGAGGACTGGGTCCTTTTCCCCACAGACATGAAAAATTGATTTACAGGGGAACGATCCAGGCTGCGATATATACACGTCTCCTTTGTATACTTTTGCTACAGACAACACAAAAACAGGACAGATGAGTAAAGAAGCTTTAAGTGTGTGTTCACTTGAAAATGTCTCTCTGATCTGCTTTTCTCACCTGTTTTCAGTTCTTCCTTCAACTCTGGTCCGGCTACGGTTAAGATGTCTTTGCACACACCATCTATGGAATAAAGATTATGGTCATGATCACTAATTTTAACTAAACACCAAAACATAATTTACTTTTGGTACTTTTTTTTTAAGATTATTTTTTTGGGCATTTTTATGCTTTATTGAAAGTGATAGAGTGAAAGGGGGTGATAGAGGGGAAGACATGCGGCAAAGGGAGCTCAGGCCAGATTTGAACCCGGCTCCGCCGCAGCAAGGACTCAGCCTTAGTGGTAAGCGATCTACCAGTGTGAGCCACCGGGACGCCCCTACTTTTGGTACTTTAGGTATAATTTTATTCTAATACTTTTGTACTTCTATTTAAGCAAAAGCTCCGCCCCCTTAGTTACTGTTGGTATGTCCGTCAAGCTTCCAGGAGCTTGTCAGCAGCCATGGAGTGGACAGGGGCTGTTTTAGCAAGTGTTAGCGAGTGTTTTTGGAGTAATAACTCCACAAGGTAGGCTGCCCATTCACAAAATGCTACAAAGATTAAAATAAAAATAGGTTCATAACGGCCTGTTGACACATTATGTTCAACATTGATATATACATTACAGGGTGGTGCTACAGAGGTTGATAGTTTTGAAGCACAATCTACAAAATCTCCATAACTGGTATGTAACTATAGTTACAAACACCTCATCTATAGGTTACACTCTAGAAAACATGTAAAATAAGATGTCACTGGTGCCAAGATGGTAAATCATCCATAGCACAGACTGATGTAGCATGTGCTATAGCCTACATCTGTATTTTTAATGTACTGTGATTTATTGTAAAGGACTGAATAAATAAAGAACCGGACCGGGTGTGTTGATAACGATGGTTGAGATGGTTGGCTTACCCAGAACCATCCAATTTCCCCCCAAAAAATCAGCAGCACCCATTGTTTTACAGCGAAGAGATGAAAGTAACCCATCCATGAAAACGATAGCACTAGGCTAATTCACTGGGATTTAGCTGACTCTGGTCAACCTGAGGCTAATGTACATGGTAAAAACGCTATACAGTTTGAAAGATAAGAAATTAGACTCTATTTTCACACCACTTAATTAAGTGGAAACATAACATAACTATATTAGTAGTTAATGTGAAATAATGATAGAATTGTACAGCAACATTGCTAGCTAGCTTAGCGTGCTAATTTTACATTACATAACATTAGTTTGTTGGACTACTTAGGCACTAGTAGTGGTAAGAACACTAGTTGACAGGAACCATAACTGTTAAATCCGGTTTGGATTATCTCATCTAAAGTAGCTACACAATTGTTAGTTAGCTCATGTTTGCTAGCTAGCAGCTTAACTTGGAGCAGACATATGTGTGTCTTTTGATCTTGGAGATATTAAGTTGGGAGAGGGGTCTCCCAAACGGTTTATCCCACAGCCAGCAACGCTACTCTTGTCTTTTGAGTTTTGGAAAAGAGGAAAAAACAACTTCTCTTGCTAAACTCTGAGGGTAATTGGTGTCGGACCGTTTCATCTTGTTGCTCAGAGGTTGACCTTCTTCTCTTAGTAACGGTTGCTAAGGTATGATTGGACGAGGAGCGTTCGGTTAACCCGTCATCTGATTGGTTGCTTGAAGCTCGCGCACCAGAGAGAGACGTTCGGTTTCTGGGGAGGTTTGGCTTCATTGAACTAACGTTAACTTAAAGTTAGCTAAACTACAATTAGCTGAGTGTTTATTTAGGGGGGAAAGTATTTCTACACCGCAGCGATTTGTTGTTTCGCCAAAACGAGTGAAGTTGGAAGCTGACTGTGATGCCGAAAAGTGTCACATCATTGTCTTAAATTAACGATAGTCTTTTCGCCGAACATCACCTGGAAAAGCGCCGCCATGTTGGAAGAAAATAAACGTTATCAGGATCCTTTCTCTGACTTATTCAAGCTGTTGAACGGAGATTTTCGTGCTTATTGTTGGATTAAAGACACACCTGAGAGGAGAACCAGCCTCTCTGCCAGCTCCATGAGAACTAACGTTACTGAACTGGATATGAGGCTGCCATTAACCGTTTTCCTTCTTTCACTGGTGACTACATTTTTCTTTAAACTGACGACCAACTGTCAATTTTGGCAGTTAGTGTAACTAAGTACAGTCTAAGTTTAAGTCTCTGCTTTATTTGAGTGTTTTCTTTTCAAAGCAACTTTATACTTCTGCAGTCATGGGAAAAATGATTAGACCATTGTTTTCTTCAATTTCTTGTTCATTTAATGCCTGGTACAACTAAAGGTACATTTGTTTGGAAAAATATAACGATTGATGACAAAAATAGGTCATAAGAGTTTAATTTAAGAGCTGATCTCCAGACATTTCCATGGTTTTCTTGATAATGATTTTGGTTATTATCAAGAAAACCTTGGAAAATGTCTAGAGATCAGCTCAGGGTTATTTTTGTTATCATTATATTTTCCAGACAAATACACCTTTAGTTGTACCAGGCATTAAAATAAACAAGGAAGCAAGGAGAAAACAAGGATGGTCTAATATTTTTTCCATGATTGTATATACTATACTATACTATACTATCTATACTTACTCCACTACCCTTATGACCAGTGATGGAATCTAACATTTACTCAAGTACTGTACAATTTTGAGGTACTTGTACTTTACTTGAGTATTTCCGCTTATGTAATTTTATACTTCTACTTTACTACATTTTAGGGGCAAATATTGTGCTTTTTACTCCACTACAGTTGACAGCTTTTGTTACTTTTCAGGTCGAGATTTAATCTGAAAAATGTGTTTGAAAATGAATATGCATTTTTATAAATGGAGCCATATAATAGTATATTAAGTAGTTAAAATTAGCCCCTACATTGACAACATGAAATTGCTGCTTACAATGCGTCTAATGGAATATATAAAACAATCTGAGTCGGTCCATTCTGCATCAAGAACTTTTACTTTTAATACTTTAAATACATTTTGATGCTGACACTTTATGTTTTGGGGGATTTTTACTTCTAGTAGAGTAATGCTTTAGTGTGGTTTTAGTACTTTCACTCAAGTAAGGGAATGAATACTTCCTTAAACACTGCTTATGACCCAAATTTGAGGATTTTGGATAATAATTTTCAGATTCATTGGAGGATTACTTTTTAGATGAAAAATCAGTTTAAACACCATCTTTAATAGGGTGTCTGTACATCTGTTGTCCCAAAGATGATAAAAGGCCCGTTTTCTCATTAAAACGTGACTTTTTTTTTGCAGAATTAGAACTTTTACTTTACTTTAATTAGTATAGTACTCACATGTGTTTTATTTAATGTAAGGATTTTGAAAGCAGGACTTTCATTTTAGAGTGTGGTATTTCTACTGTTTGTACAAAAAGATCTGAATACAAATGACACAAATGGCGATAATGAAACGTGGTTGGTTAGTGCGTTCTGATCTTGTAGAACAAGTTACATTTTTGTCTCTACTGCCATACATAGACTGTAAAGATGGAAGAACAGGAAGGTAGTTCTTATCATGTTGACGTTTGTTCATGTGTTAATTTTTCTGGTAAGTTTGGTTGCTGTTTGAAATTGATGAAGGTATGAATTGTGTAAGCCTAATCTGTTGTATTGTCTTCTATAACGCATTTAAAAAGGTTTTGTGTGGCTTTTGATTGTATGAAAACTGGACAAGATTATTTTATATTTCACTCACTGTTCTCGAAATTTACGAAGTCGGTCGTGTTCACCACAGCATCGGTAGTCTCATTTGTGATGTCACCAAACACCAGCTGTAGTTTAACCCCGCCTCCCACTGTTATTGTGACGTCATCAAGGTCGCTGGTGAGGGACCTGAAGATTGCTAAGAGACAGAGCACCAGAACATGGTTCAAATTTGTCTGATATTTAATATAACTGAAAATTACCATGGAAATGGTGGAATACAAACTTGATACTGAACAAATAATGTGAAGAAATGTTTTAAAGGTTATTTTTTGCTGTATTTGTAATTCACAGTTATACAAAGTAGTCTGAGCATTGTACCTTGCTCTCCCTGGTTCATTATTAAGCTGAGGTGTCTGTAGACATCATGGTAGCACTGTGAATAAAAACACCAGCATTAAACACTTAAATCAGTAAATCCTGCATGCAAAAATTGTAAAAAACAGTTATGGTTCAGTCACCTCTTCAGAGTCAGGATATCCAGGTTTAATGACGATGTGGATGCTAGAGAGAGACCCAGGGGATGTCCGTAATCCAAACTGGCGAATGCTGTCTATCAGTACTTGAATTGCTTCTCCCAGCGGGTATTTCAGAACAATACCTGGTCCGATAACTGGACAGGCCACAGAGGACAAGCCTTGCTGTACACAAAGGTCAAAACAGCTCTTCAGCCCTTTACCAAGTGCCTGCAAAACAAAAATCAGACATTTCCTAAGTGTTTTCAAAGGTTACTCCTGCATTCAGTTTGGCTTTCTAGTCATTTGTGAAGCAAGCTAACATAGACCAGCTTGTGGAGTTTTGTTATGCGAAATAAGGTAACAGGAAAATCACAGTAGTTGTGATTTAAGAAAATCATTTTTTTAATTTTTTTTATTTAATTTTGTAGTTGCCTGAAACAAATGCTGTTGAAGAGAAACTCAGAATTCGCCCACATGGAACAAAATCTTTGGCCTTTAGATGTGGTCTCCCTCAATTGCTACTATCAAGATTCCTGGCATTTAAATTCAATACTTCTGTGCCGCTCTGAAGTCCACTACTATGAGTTTATGTCAGCAAGTGGACCTTGGATTTGATCTTATCTTTTGCAGTGACTCAGGATTTTATCCTAATTACTTTACCTGCACACTCAGCCCTCTGACTCCATCCCATGGCAAGCACTCTATGAAAAAGAGCTTAGACCATCCCAGAGATGGAGGCGCATCGACTTGCAGAACTTCACCAGGTGCAATTGTGGAATTTGCTGCCATCAAGTCAAACTTTGTCTTCATTGAATCTCCGGCTTTTGTCAACAGGCATTTACCGACATTAGTAGACGATAGTTGCCTGTTAAGCATGGGGACCACCAATGCACTCACCTGCAGAAATAATGTGAGATAGTATCAGTGTGAGTGGTGAGTGGTGAGTGAGTGAACTGCTGCTATATTATGTAAAGAAGAACAGAAATAGTAAAACCTGCTCATCCTCCAAACTGCCAAGCCGGATGTCCAACTTTGTCTTGTCTTGCCCCGTCGACATCGTCAAAGTAGATTTGCTGCGCAATCTGGGTTTGGGTTGGGGTGCTGGAATGCTCTGTGGTAAAGGTTTCACACCTTGCTTATCACTGATAATAACCTGACAGGAGGTCTCTACCAGTTCCTTGCCCACTTTGCCTTCTGCTTGGAAGTATCGCTGAGCCCCTGGTCCATCTAGAACTAAAGTGTCTGACGCCACACTGGCCAGAACTGAGTTCAGGGCTTGCTGGGCCTCCTGGACCTGACATCGGGGACCAGACACAAGCACACAAGGCTGTGGGAAAGAAGAGGGTTCTATGACCACTTTCTTCTTATTAATACGAGCCAGCTCTACAATTATATCAAAACAGTCAAGGAGTTCAGGACGCGGCAGGTTTAGCACTTCCTGTGTTTCGACTTGGTTTATCTGGTAGTCTTGCAGAACCTCTTTCAGCTTGTTCACATTGTCACTGTAGCCCACCAGTCGTACTTTGGTGGTTCCACTGGCTCCTGGGATGAAGCTGACGTCCACTCTGAACTCGTCTCTGTTTGCCACGTTCTTGGCTTTGGTGAGGATTTTTTTCACTCTGTCTAGATCTGGAGGAACAGCTGCAGGTCCCTGCAGCGTCACACTGGCAAGAGTAAGGTCATTTGTCAGCGCTGCTTCAGCCTCATTCAGGGCATCAGAGGACAAACTGGACAGGACCACATCTGAACCTACTTCTAGGGAAACAGGATGTCTGAAGTTCTGCTGGTAGCGAGCCTGGAGCTTGGAAATGACACCACTGGACTTTATAAAGTTAATCAAAGCTGTGCTGAGCTTGACCGTCTTTACTTTTATCTTTTTCATGAGCTCATCAAGTTTCGTAGCTCCTGACTGCACCTTGTTGTCAGGGCCCTCTAAGATGATCATGCCGCTGCCTATGAGAAGTTTAACCTCTGGATACTGCGAGCACATTTCTCTACTAAACTCTTCCTCGACTAGTTTGAACTGCTTCTCCATAATTGGTAATTCCCTCTGGATTGGCAGGCTCCCCTCCAGGATTGCGATCCTCTCATTCCCAGCTTCAGCTTCCTCCACTTCCATCATTTCAGTGTTTGTCTGTGTGAATGTCTGAAGAAGAAGAAGAAGATAGAAAAAAAAAAGAAAAATGTATTCATTACTATTACATGGAAGCCCTTAGAGGCAAGTCAGAAAAAGATCTGGTCATCCATTTTTTCAGTCTGCCCATTGTGTCTGAATAATAATAATAATGAGGTGCTGTTCCCATGAATTTCCTCAGTCGGGTACTAATTTTTGTGATTATTCCAACGCCACATGAATGCAACATGAGTTCCATAATTTTTGTTCATCTGTGAAACAGGTGGGAAAAAGTTTTGCCATTATCATCAGAAGTGTTTGTGTTTGTAGTTGTAAAACTAATTTTGCACCACTTCTTTATGTTCTTAATAGCATTGATGATTTCTTTCAGGTAATTTTAATTTCACCATACACTCTAAACACAATGTACATGTATCGGGTGTTAACAAATTATGTAATATAAGAGAAAATTGAGGAGAAAAAAATATTCAGATCACCACATTTTTTTCTGATTTGCCTCTCAGTGCTACCATACTAATTTAAAAAGGGAAGAGATTAAAAAAACTAAGTTAAAACATTTGTGTTACCACAACAGCCAGCACAACCACATTTTTTTTTTATTAGATGTTGACTCTCAGAAATTCCCCAAAACTGGTATTGCTAGTTAATTTGGCTCTGTCATTTGTGTTTACTGTAATCATAGAAGCGTCTGCCACAGTTTCCCGAACATTGGTGAGTCACCTGTGATTGACTGGTTGACAGCTGAGTTTTTTTCTGAGTTTTTTGAGAACTGGTTTTGGCTCACGGCCAGACGTAGTTCTTCACTGGGAAGGGAGATTGTGCAAAACTTCCTTTGTAAAGCCCTTTTCCAGTCTGTAAAAAAGCCCACAATGTCCAAGGTCTAAATAAATCCTACATCAATAAAATTATATCTTATCTTTAATTTGAACTGGAACTGAGAAGTCTATGATACCTAAAACTCCTTTTAGCCAAATGGGATTCCTTACCTTCTTTGTCCTGAAAACAGATTCTGTATGTGTTGCCTCCAACGTGTTCAATCCCTCGACAATCACCTCCCCCAGACTCTTCTTTTTTCAGAAAGTGCCTCCTGATTTTCTTCTTTTCTCCGTCTTTCACATCTTTCACCTCAAAGAATAATGGATGTTGGTATTCATCTATTTTGCCTTTAATTTTAAACCTAAAAATAAAAAATAAGTCAGGCACTTCTTAGAATGCCACCTTGCCTCTTGAGTAACTAGTGTGTTCTGAAGTGCTTAAATTAGTTTCACTTTAATTCCTGTTCACTTCCTTGTGAGTACTTATTTGCATGTGGACACGACTGCATTCCTTTGAGTGGTATTTCCCTGGTTTACCCAGTTGTCAGAGTTGTGGACTAGACTCAAATGACTTGGACTCAATTCAGACTCAAATTTGGTGACTTTAGACTTAACTTGACAAAAAGAAAAAAAGGCTTTACCTACCTCACCTCACTTATCTTACCTACCTTATTTACCTTATTTAACTTACAATTTAAAATGTTTCTACTTGAGTAAAAAGTTATTCCTACCCCTTTTCCATTAAGCTTTTGTGAAATCAGTTTATTTTCATTTCTTCTTTGCACAAGACTGCATATTAATTTCAACCAATAAAATAACTGTATAATTATTTGTATATATATTACGTTAATCTGATGTGACACAACCTGGGAAAAGTTCTGACACTGAATGACTCATAGTTCCTCAATTTCATGTGTTGTGATTTCACACCAAAGAAAACTGAAAACCAAAAGGAACAATAACAAGTTCTAGTGTAAAACTGAGATCCTGCAGCATTAAGGCACCAAACCACTAGATGTCCTACTTAGACAAAAAACTCAACTGGTGCACTGACGACAATGAAGCAGCAGCTTTCAGCCTGCCATACAATGAACCTTTACAACCTCATAAAGGGAATTTAACAGCCCAGTAAAAATGGTACAGAACATAAAAAAACCCATATTGTAACAAGTTGTTGCACTATACAAATTCCCAGGACAATTGGTTCATCTTAAATGTGAATATTTTATATTTTATTTTATTTTAACCCATTTGATGCTGTTTCATATATGTATTAACCCATTTAAGCCGGGAAAGCATTACCGCATTTCTACCATTAAAACCGGGAGCGCTGTTGCATCACTCTACCATTGAGGCCGGGACAGCGGATACGTCGTTTTGTAGTATTTGTAGTGTTTTTTCCACCTATTTTCGGTCTCTTGGCCGATGAAATGCATCAGAATCATAATCAGAATACATGCGGGAGTGTCGTAATGCAACATTGGACTTTTCCAGAACTTTGAAATCATGGCGGAAGACGACTATATCAGATGGAGCTCAGAAGTAAGTGACAGAAGCGATCTAGATGAAAACAGCGCCGATGATTTAATTGCTGATCCGGACTTTGAACCCTCGGAACCAATCGACCGGCATTTATGGATGAAGAATATGTTTTTAGACGACATGTTTTCACAGAAGAACAGACAGATTTGTGGCCATCTGGAGATAATAACAATAACTAGAAAATTTCCTCTGGGGAAATTTTGAAAGGGCCACGGGGGCTACTGCCGGTGTGTGTACACTATGATGAGACTCTTCAGAGATTTCAAACTATGCCCTTTAACCTCAAAATGTGTGTACACTCAAACCTGTGTGTGTGTGTGTGTGTGTGTGTGTGCGTGTGTGCGTGTAGCAAAAATCGTATAAAGTTACCTTTGTGTGTGTGTGTGTGTGTGTGTGTGTGTGTGTGTGTGTGTGTGTGTGTGTATCTGTAACTGTAATCACATCAAAGGTCAAAGGCAATCAGATCAAAGCAATCAACAGAAATAACTGACACCTGTGACAGCAGCTGGTGGACAGAGGTCCAGAGTTGGACTGGAATTTCTGGCCTCGAACAGAAAGCATTTTTGGCAAAACCAGTGCTCTGTGCGATTGCCCCGAGGCCCTAATAATACCAATTGAGTGTGATGATGATATAAGAAATCAAGACTATGTGACTATTTATGTCTTATATTACTTTGACTATTTATGTCTTATATTACTTTATGTGTCGGTGAGTAACCTGAAAAGTGCAATATAGAAAATGTATAATTATTATTTATTATTATTATTATTATTATTATTATGATAATTATTATTATTTATTTTTGATTACAGTAGGCTAATGAGAACTATGTCTATTTCTTCCAATGGTCATATCATGTTTGCATCTTGCTAATGGGCATGTATAGTATTATTATATAGTATTATGCATAGGATTTTATTCAGTCTAATGTAACATGAAACATGTTCTCATGAAAGCCACCGGTATAAGCTCTCAAATACTTTTTGAATTTCATTTCTATCTGCTAGAGAAGCTGAAAAATCTTCTGTTGAATTTCCAGAAAAACCTCAGGTTTTAGGGGGTTCTTTCAAAATCGCCCATAGGTTTTCCAGGCATTTTTTTCCAGGCATTTTTTCCCAGGCGTTTTAGGCCTTAATGGGTTAAATGACTTGTACAAGCACAAATGCAAATATCAGCTAAATAAAAGATGAACAACTGCATCATTTTGTGATGATATATATTCACAAGAGGTGAGCGTCTGTGAGTCAGTAAGGTAAAGAAGGCAGGATGGTTTTTTTTCATCCTGCCTTCTTTACCTTAAAGTCAGACAACATAGAGACTCCATCATTTCATTTTTATTAAGGCTTAGATAGACAGTAAAGGTATGATTGTACAAATACAAATTCAATACCTTCTTAAAGTCCAAAAACGATTTATTTACATAGATACAACTAGATACATTTAATTTTCTGGGCATTTTAGTATCATCCTTGTCAAAAAAGTAAATATTTTAGTTTTAGTTCATGGAATCTTTTGACATTTGATCAGCTTATCTTGAACATTTCACTCAATCTAGTCCAGGTAAAATCAATTATATTTTCCTTTTAGTTTCCAATTTATATCACAACATATTTTACAGGTTGAATCATAAAGAATGCAGCTTTGCAGAAAGTGTTCAAATCAACTGTAAGATTAATTAATAAATGTATGATTCCAGCCTCTTAAATGTGAATATTTTATGACAGTAAACTGAAGTTGTGGTCGAGACAAAACATTTGAGGATTTAGGAAACACTGATCGCCATTTCTCTACATGTTATGACAGTTTATAAACCAAACAACTGATTGATTAATGAAGAAAATAATCGTCAGATTCACTCCGATACCGTAATGTGCAATGAAGTGGTCGTTCAAGTCAGAATTACAAGTCAGAAACATAAACCACCTGACGTCACAGCGACGTTTTTTAAAATTAATTTCTACTTTATGTACGTTTGTGTTCATGTTGTAAGTTCCCGCAATGCTTTAGATGTCCCTCCTCTTCACTTGAAGGTGATGAGGTAGTCCGGGTACGCCTGGTTGTCATGAAACACGACAAACATTTTTGGTATGTCCATTCTGTCCACCACGCTGTCGTATCGGCCATGAGGATGCAACAGGCTGCGAGCAGGCGGGACCTTCATGTCGCTTTGGCCTTGAGTGTAGAAACCGGTCAGGACTCGAGACACGAACATTAACTGGGAACCATCAGCAGCTGGTTTGGAGTAGTTGGGTCGTGCTGAGTAGCTGGCATGTACGGCAAAGTAGGTTCCCTGACCGTATGAAGCTGAGAAGAAGAAGGAATAAGAAATTAACAGCAAGTTAAACTATGTATCCGTCTATATGATCCAGTGTTTTCTCATCTGCTACTTCTTAGATGATTGGTTAGGTTAGGGCAACTAAAACTATTTGATTATTTAAAGATTACCATGGTTTAACCCTCTGAACCCCTACAAGCTGTTTCAGTTTTTTGCCCTTTTTGCATTTAAGTCACTGTGGCCTTGTATTTCACTACAATATATCAAATGTATATATAAGATATGTAAGTCCTGCAGCTCTATGTCATCAGCACAAAAATATCTTTTGTGGAACAAAAGAAAAATGTCTCAACATTCTATACATGGCTACATTTTTACAACCTCTCCTGTCCTCTCCTCTCAGCTCTGTGTAAACAGATTTTCAGTGAATATTTGTCATGTGACTGTTCTTCTCAGCAGAATCAATCATGGCTTCACAGTGTCTCTGATGAGCAGAATTGAATGTTTTTAACAGGATCTAGTTATTACAAACGATTTATTTTTGGCAACGATAAAGTGATTTAATTTATTTGAAGTAGAAAAACAAACAAATTTTGACGACCGTTTCTTCCTACGATCTTTTAAAGAACACAAATGTTTCGATCCCGCTGGCACGATGGTGGGATTTAGATCCAAGAACCCCCAACCCCCACTCCCCCACCCACTCTCTATCCAAACAATTTCTAAAATTGGCAAAAAAAAATTTTTTTAAAGTCTTCCGCAACATTGGATGTTTACCACGATGTCTACAGAATTGCCTGTTGAATCCAGTTTTCATGATGGAGTCACAGTTGTCCTGGGTCGTCCCGTGGTACAGCAGCTTCTCCTCTGCTCCGCCCTGCTGCTTGTTCTTATCACAGATGTGCTTCTTCTGCGCTTCGTAGGTGCGTCGCAGGTGGATGTTCTGCACGCGCTCGATCTATCCAGGAACAAGGAAAGGAATGGATGAATCAAAGAAAGGATGTAAATATCTATTTATTTTAGATCTAAACTGGATACTTCATGTCTACAGACAGAGACAGGTACCCACCCTCATTACAGTCTTTTGGACAGTTCGTTTGAAGCCCTCCTTCACTGTCCTGTACTCAGCAGAGGACGGCTGCAGTGCAATCCTCTTCAGAGTTTCACCTTCAGCCATGTTGTCCCAGTACAGAGGCAGAGTGAAGTCTGAGGACAGAAGGGAAAGGAGAAAACTCCTTACTAGACTCCACCTTGGCATATGTTGATGTCAAGTTTTTACAGATATCAGTATCATTTTTTATTTTAATAAAAACAACAATAATAATAATACATTTTATTTGTATAGCACTTTAAAAGGTATTCAAAGTCATAGATGATCTGTTAAAGGACCATGATGATTTTTTTTTACAGTTTCTTGCTAGACAAGGGTTTATTTTTGGTGATCTGACAAAAAAACAGATGTTTCTAATGGTGGAGTTCAGAGGTTAAACTCCTAAAATAATCTTTGATAACTCTGTTTGTGATGATTAATAATGTTGATTTTGGTTTCCGTCGGGTTCTTTATGTAACTACACTTCCTATCTTGAAACCATCTCCTCACCTGGGAGATGCTGCAGTCGTTTCAGCTGCGCCGTCTGTCTCGTTGGTTGTCTTGTGGCCTCCATGCGCTGCAGATCTACGCTCCACTGGATGTTCTGTGCGTCCGTTATCCCTCCTGCTACCTCCTCCTTCTCCAGGTTGTGATTGGCTGTTTTGGGCAGTCTCTCCCAGTAGCCGCTGTGTGTCAGGATGCACCATGACACGCGGCTGTACAGCTCCTCCTCCTCCCTGGCTCTCACCTCTCTCCTTAAGCAGTCCTGCAGACAGGTGTTAATCATCAGCGTCACCTTGTCAACGCCGTCTCTGAGCCCTCTCACGGTTAAGCTGCCCTGACTGGTGGGGTCCTTCTGCACGTACAGACCCTCGGCCTCCACCAGCTGCTTCAGACTGGTCACATCGTCCTGGGTGAGGCCTGCCAGGTCCTCTTTTTTGAAGGTTTTAGTGGAGCACTGAGCCTGATACAGCTCCTTCAGCTTCGTCATGGCATGGTCAACACTTTCTTTGGAGCAACCCACGAAGATGAAGACAGACTGCTGGCTTGTGGAGCTGGTTTGGAGGATGTTTAGGTCTGGGCACACCGACGACGGGGGCTGTAGTTGTAGTTGTTGCATAGGAGGCAACTGAGGTTGTGGCCCTGTAAGAGAGGTTGAACAGTAACAATCAGTGAATTATCAAGTATTCTGATGAAAAGAGACAGGTTTTAACCACACAGTCCTGGGATAACACCGTTGAGCGTAAAAAGAAACTTTAAAAACGGGTGTTATTGTCAAAATTTGAACTTTCTGACTTTCAGAGAAATTCAACTTGCATTTTTTTCTTGTTTTATGATTTGTGTCTTTATAACTGTTATTCTGTACAATCAGTCAGTACAATGTAAAAAGAAGAAGAAGCTGAAAACGGCTTGTTGGCTTGTTGGGGTTCAGAGGGCGAAGCTAGAAAAGAAGAAGGCTTTTTGTGAGTCACCTTTGTTGATAACAGCGGTGGGATACATATGCATTGCCTCCTCTTTAAAGGCCAAGAAGACGTTGATCCTAATCAGGACAAGGCGGATGTCAGTGAGACAGTAAAGAGGACGAGAGGACGTGGCAGCCTTGACCCCTCTGAGGATAGCACCTGCCACTACACCAGGGTCCATCTGGCCAGCTCCTGCAAAAGACATTTAATTATCTAAACTGCAAAACATTTCAAAATTACTTACAAATACTGTATGCTTTTTAATTAAATGTCTACAAAGTTATACAAAATACTCACCAGCACATATAGCAGGAATGGCGACGGATTTGTATCCAAGTATTTCACAATATTCAACAATACGACCCACCAGGCGTTCAACACGGACTGGGTCCTTTTTCCCACTGACGTGAAAAATGGATTTACAGGGGAAAGATCCAGCTCTGGATACACAAAAGTCTCCATAGCCTTCTTTTGCTACACACAACACAGAAGAGATGAGTGAATAAGCTTTAAGTGTGTGTTTATTTGTAAATGTCCAGCTAATCCTCTTTCCTCACCTGTTAAGAGTTCATACTCCACCTCTGGTCCGGCTACGGTTAAGATGTCTTTGCAAACACCTGCATTATAAAGAATACATTTATAAAATTAAGAGTCTACAGTAAGTACATTTACTGACATACTGTACTTAAGTACAAATGTGTGTTGCTTCCTACTTCTTTACTACAATTCTTAGGGACGTATCATACTTTTTATCCTCAACATTTAATATATATACATATATTTATTTACAATAGTTAGCTTTTCATATTTTGAACCAATATAACAACCAACACATTATGATATATTAAACTACCCTACAGTATATAAAGTCACGACAATTAGCTCCAGCTACAACATTAAACTTCTTATTAATAATTAAAAACACAAAGCAGAGCTGATTGTATTCATTAGTTTTTCAGGTATTTGATCACCAATTAAAAACAGACACGCAAAAAAATGCATATTTTTACTTTTTTTTAAATGAATTGTTTGTATAAAGGTGAAACTAATATGATTAAATAATATTTTAAAATAAACATCGCAATTTATATCAAAAATATAAAATGGTTAAATAATGTGGTTAAATGTTAAAATATTTTAACATTATTATTCTATTTATTTTCTTTTTTTTATCATGTGTTTGATTGACAGTGAATCCAATCAGTTTAATTCATGTTTTAAAATACACATAATAGTCATTTTATAGAAATAAAATATTGACCCCACATTGATAAGGCCCTATTTGCGGTCTAGTGAAAGTGTTTTAATTGGCTGGCTAAAACTTATATAGCTAATATTAGCAGATATAATCGATGATGGTATTAATGTTGTAAGCCTAACGTAACGTATAATTTATAATGCATTTCAAAATGCTTTGTGTGGCTTCTGAATGTATAAAAAGTGTTTTTTTTGTTTTTTAAATACAATTTTAATCAGATGATGGTGCCGGTTGGAATGTTAGGGGTTAATTAAACATATTTGGAAGTTGTTGAAACATTATTCAAATGTCAACCTCATAGTTAAATTGAAGGAAAATTCAGGGATCACCGAAAACTTTAAGATATTTTCAGGAACATATTAAATATTCAGCTACAGTTAACACCAGATTAAAGGTCAACATAGTCATTTGGATCCTGCCTCTTTAAGGCATCCTCAGCATTCACTCACCGGTCCCGAAATTAACAAAGTTGGTCGTGTTCACCACAGCGTCAGTAGTCTCATTTGTGATGTCACCAAACACCAGCCGTAGTTTAACCCCGCCTTCCACTGTCATTATGAGGTCATCAAGGTCGCTGGTGAGGGACCTGAAGATTGCTAAGAGAAAGAGCACCAGAACATGTTTCAAATTTGTCTGATATTTAATATGATAACTGAAAATTACCATGGGTATGGTGGAGTAATACCTACTGAACAAATAATGTTAAGAAATGTTTTAAAGGTTACAAATTTGTCTCTGTATTTGTAATTCAGTTATACAAGGTAGTCTGAGCATTGTACCTTGCTCTCCCTGGTTCACAATTAGGCTGAGGTGCCTGTAGACATCATGGTAGCACTGTGAATAAAAATACCAGCATTAAACACTTAAATCAGTAAATCCTGCATGCACACATCTTACAAACAAGTTATGGTTCAATTGTTGACAGTCACCTCCTCAGAGTCAGGATATCCAGGTTTAATGACGATGTGGATGCTGGAGAGAGACCCTGGCGATGCCCGTAATCCAAACTGGCGAATGCTCTCAGTCAGCACTTTAATTGCTTCTTTCAGTGGGTATTTTAAAACAATTTCTGACCAGATAACTGGAAAGGCCACAGAGAACAAGCCCTGCTGTAAACAAAGGTCAAAACAGCTCTTCAGCCCTTTGCCAAGTGCCTGCAAAACAAAAATCAATGTTTTCAAAGGTTAGTCCTGCATTCAGCGTGGCTTTCTAAACATGTATGAAGAAAGCTAGCATAGAACAGATTGCAGTTTTGTTAAGTTAAACCAGGTAACAGGAAAATCACAGTATTTGTCATTTAAGAAAACCCACTCTTCTCACAATTTCTAGATAGGGTCTTAGTGTGACTTTTAAAAAGTGGATCCCAAGAAAGCAAGTTTTGGAAACACTGAACTAGATTGTTTTAAGCATTTTCTGACATTAGGAAATTTCTTCTGCCTGAAGAAATTGTTTTATATTTGAATCCTCAATTGCTACCATCAAGATTCCTGGCATTAAAATTCAATACTTTAACTGTGCTGCTCTGATGTCAGCAAGTGGACCTTGGATTTGATCTCATCTTTTGCAGTGACTCAGGATTTTATCGTAAATTACTTTACCTGCACACTCAGCCCTCTGGCTCCATCCCATGGCAAGCACTCAAGGAAAAAGAGCTTAGAGCATCCCAGAGATGGAGGCGCAATAACCTGCAGAACTTCACCAGGTGCAATTGTGGAATTTGATGCCACCGAGTCAAAGTCTGTCGTCATTGAATATCCGGCTCTTGTCAACAGGCATTTACCGACATTAGTAGATGATAGTTGCCTGTTAAGCATGGGGACCACCAATGCACTCACCTGTAGAAATAATATGGGATAGTATCAGTGTGAGTGGTTGAACTGCTGCTATATTCCTTTATGAAGAACAGAAATAGTCAAACCTGCTCATCCTCCAAACTGCCAAGCCGGATGTCCAACCTTGTCTTGTCCTGTCTTTTGGTCGGCATGCTCAAAGTAGATTTGCTGCGCAATCTGGGTTTGGGTCGGGGTGCCAAGCTGCTCTGTGGTAAAGGTTTCACACCTTGCTTATCACTGATAATAACCTGACAGGAGGTCTCTACCAGTCCCTTGCCCACTTTGCCTTCTGCTTGGAAGTATCGCTGAGCCCCTGGTCCATCTAGAACTAAAGTGTCTGACGCCACACTGGCCAGAACTGAGTTCAGGGCTTGCTGGGCCTCCTGGACCTGACATCGGGGACCAGACACAAGCACACAAGGCTGTGGGAAAGGTGAGGGTTCTATGACCACTTTCTTCTTATTAATACGAGCCAGCTCTACAATTATATCAAAACAGTCCAGCAGTTCAGGACGCGGCAGGTTTAGCACTTCCTGTGTTTTGACTTGGTTTATCTGGTAGTCTTGCAGAACCTCTTTCAGCTTGTTCACATTGTCACTGTAGCCCACCAGTCGTACTTTGGTGGTTCCACTGGCTCCTGGGATGAAGCTGACGTCCACTCTGAACTCGTCTCTGTTTGCCACGTTCTTGGCTTTGGTGAGGATTTTTTTCACTCTGTCTAGATCTGGAGGAACAGCTGCAGGTCCCTGCAGTGTCACACTGGCAAGAGTAAAGTCTCTCATCAGCGCAGCTTCAGCCTCATTCAGGGCATCAGAGGACAAACTGGACAGGGTCACATCTGAACCTACTTCTAGGGAAACAGGATGTCTGAAGCTCTGCTGGTAGCAAGCCTGGAGCTTGGAGGTGACACCACTGGACTTTATAAAGTTAATCAAAGCTGTGCTGAGCTTGACCGTCTTTATCTTCATCGTTTTCATGAGCTCATCAAGTTTCGTAGCTCCTGACTGCACCTTGTTGTCAGGGCCCTCGAAGACCTTGCCTATTCGAAGTTTAACTTCTGGATACTGTGCGCGCATTTCTTGACTAAACTGGTCCTTCACTAGTTTGAACTGATTCTCCAGAATTGGTGGTTCCTTCCGGATTGGCAGGCTCCTCTCCATGATGGCAATCCTCTCATTCACAACTTCAGCTTCCCCCACTATCATTTTCATGTTTGTTGGTGTGAATGTCTGAAGAAGAATAAGAGAAAAATCAAACAAATGTCTTCATTATTATTAACACATGGAAGCTCTTAGCCCATTCCCATCTACATATCTCGAAGATCAACAGACACGCATATGTCTGCTCCAAGGTAAGCTGCTAAC
The DNA here is from genome assembly GCF_030273125.1 of Centropristis striata. NCBI lineage: Eukaryota > Metazoa > Chordata > Actinopteri > Perciformes > Serranidae > Centropristis > Centropristis striata. The sequence continues at coordinate 9,417,763 of NC_081533.1, forward strand.
TAGCAAACGTGAGCTAACGATTGTCTAGCTGTTAGATGAGATAACCCAAACCGGATTTAAGAGTTATGGTTCCTGTCAACTTGTATTCTTACTACTACTAGTGCAGAAATAGTCCAACAAACTAGTGATAAAGATACCGTCTGTAAAAATTAGTGTGCTAAGCTAGCTAGCAATGTTGCTAGGAGCTTAACATGATCCAGGGCTGTACAGTGCTAATAGTTAGTGTCACTGAATCCCACATAGCTCGGCTTTTGGCTTACATTCTATCAAAATTTCACATTACTACTCGTATGAATGATCATGTTATGTTTCCAATTAATTAAGTGGTGTGTAACAAGAGTCTAACTTCTTATCTTCCAAACTGTATCGGGGTTTTAACCATGCACATTAGCCTCGGGTTTACCAGAGTCAGCTAAAGGATGCTAATGCCACTGAATTAGCCTAGTAAATAAATATCACCGTTGTCAACCATCGTTATCAACACACCCGGTCCGGTTCTGTATTTATTCAGTCCTTCACAATAAATCACAGTACATTAAAAATACAGATGTAGGCTATAGCACATGCTACATCAGTCTGTGCTATGGATGATTTACCATCTTGGCACCAGTGACATCTTATTTTACATGTTTTCTAGAGTGTAGCCTATAGATGAGGTGTTTGTAACTATAGTTACATACCAGTTATGGAGATTTTGTAGATTGTGCTTCAAAACTATCAACCTCTGTAGCACCACCCTGTAATGTATATATCAATGTTGAACATAATGTGTCAACAGGCCGTTATGAACCTATTTTTATTTTAATCTTTGTAGCATTTTGTGAATGGGCAGCCTACCTTGTGGAGTTATTACTCCAAGAACACTCGCTAACACTTGCTAAAACAGCCCCTGTCCACTCCATGGCTGCTGACAAGCTCCTGGAAGCTTGACGGACATACCAACAGTAACTAAGGGGGCGGAGCTTTTGCAAATGGTCAATTGCTCTCCCGTGTTTATGACTTAGGAACTGGTTAAAGAAAAAAAAAAAGGAAATAAAGGTTTTGTCAGGATAGTCTTATTAATGCTGAATACTGATGCTCCTTGGATGTCCCAAGTTGGAAACTCATTCTTTCTACTTCGGTGTGTTCAATTCATAATGTGGAAATAGCATGGATGCAGTATATCCTTAAAACCATGAAATTATAGCTTTACCTGACTTGTTATCTAGGTTACTTTATTATTATTATTATTATTATTATTATTATTATTTTAAAACATAAAAAGAAAACTTTATGGTGAATTCGTTTTTCTGACGTCAGAATCACTTTTCTAAGTGTTTGTGTTTGTAGAAGTAAAACTAATTTTGCACCACTTCTTTATTTTCTCAATAGGACAAAAAACATTCATGTTTTCTTTCAGGTAATTTTGATTTCACCATACACTCGAAAAACAATGTACATATATCGTGCGTTAACAAATTATGTAATATTAGAGAAAAGGAAGGAGAGAAAAGTATTAAGATTGACTTAAACAATGCATCAGCACATTTTTTTTTTACCTGCCTCTCGGGGCTTCTGTACAAATATTTTTTTTTGTCGTTGTTGACTCTCAGAAATCCGCCAAAACTGGTGTTGCCAGATCATTTGACTGTGACATTTGTGTTGACTGTAATCGTGAAAGCATCAGCCAGAGTTTCTCGAACATTTTAGGCTCACCTGTGATTGACTGGTGGACGGCTGATTGGGGGTTTGTGAAGAACTGGTTCGGCTCACTGTCAGACGTAGTTCTCCACTGGGAAGGGAGATGGTGTGAAACTTCCTCTGTAAAACCCTTTCCCGGTCTGTAAAAACACAAAGTCCAAGGTCTCAATAAATCCTACATCAATAAATTGTTTCTGATCTTTCATTTGAAGTGGGACTAAAATTAATTTTAGCCAAAGGGGATTCCTTACCTTCTACATCCTTAAAACAGATTCTGTATGTGTTGCCTCCAATGTGTTCAATCCCTCCACAATCACCTCCCCCAGACTCTTCTCTTTTCAGAAAGTGTCTCCTGATTTTCTCCTTTTCTCTGTCTGTCACATCTTTCATCTCAAAGAGTAACGGATGTTGGTATTCATCCATTTTGCCTACAATTTTGAAGATAAAAAAAATTGTGAGGCACTTCTTTAGAATGCCACCGGGCCTCCTGAGTAACTTGTGTGATCTGAAGTAATTGTTTAACTTTGAGTAGCATTTCCCTGATTTACCTAGTTGTCAGAGTTGTGGATGGGACTCAAATGACAAGTCAAGTCAAACTAAAATTTGGTGACTTTAGACTTAACTTGACAAAATAATAAAAAGCTTTAGCTTCCTCTCTGTGAAACTTAAAAAATATTTTTTAAATGTTCCTACTTGAGTAAAAAGTTATTCCTACCTTCTTCTTTTTCTTTAGCTTTTGTGAAATCATTTTCTTTTCATTTTTTCTTTACACGAGACTGAATATTAATTTCAACCAATAAAAGAACTAACGACTGTATAAATATTTGAGTATGTTAATCTGATGTGATAATTGGTTGTCATCTTGCCTTTCAAACTTGATTAATTACATATATATATATATATATATATATATATAAAGAATTATAACATTTAGCCAAAAGAAAACTTGAAAAAGAACCTGAAAAGGATATTTGGACTACAGCCGTTTGATTTTGCAAGGTACTGTGAATTTAATAGAACTTTTTTTACTTGTACTTTTTTTTTTTTTTTTTTACTTACTTATTACTTACTTATTTGAGAAAATTCATGACACAACCCGGGGAAAGTTCTGGCATTGAATGACTCATCTTTCCTCAATTTCACCTGCGGAAATAATATGGGATAGTATCAGTGTGAGTGGTTGAACTGCTGCTATATTGCTCTATGTAAAGAAGAACAGAAATAGTCAAACCTGCTCATCCTCCAAACTGCCAAGCCGGATGTCCAACTTTGTCTTGTCCTGATTTTTGGCCGGCATGCTCAAAGTAGATTTCCTTTGCAATCTGGGTTTGGGTCGGGGTGCCAAGCTGCTCTGTGGTAAAGGTTTCACACCTTGCTTATCACCGATAATAACCTGACAGGAGGTCTCTACCAGTTCCTTGCCCACTTTGCCTTCTGCTTGGAAGTATCGCTGAGCCCCTGGTCCATCTAGAACTAAAGTGTCTGACGCCACACTGGCCAGAACTGAGTTCAGGGCTTGCTGGGCCTCCTGGACCTGACATCGGGGACCAGACACTGGCAGAACCTCTTTCAGCTTGTTCACATTGTCGCTGTAGCCCACCAGTCGTACTTTGGTGGTTCCACTGGCTCCTGGGATGAAGCTGACGTCCACTCTGAACTCGTCACTGTTTGCCACGTTCTTGGCTTTGGTGAGGATTTCTTTCACTCTGTCTAGATCTGGAGGAACAGCTGCAGGTCCCTGCAGCGTCACATTGGCCAGAGTAAAGTCTCTCATCAGCGCAGCTTCAGCCTCATTCAGGGCATCAGAGGAGAAACTGGACAGGACCACATCTGAACCTACTTCTAGGGAAACAGGATGTCTGAAGTTCTGCTGGTAGCGAGCCTGGAGCTTGGAGATGACACCACTGGACTTTATAAAGTTAATCAAAGCTGTGCTGAGCTTGACCGTCTTTACTTTTATCTTTTTCATGAGCTCATCAAGTTTCGTAGCCCCTGACTGCACCTTGTTGTCAGGGCCCTCTAAGATGATCATGGTCTTGCCTATTTGAAGTTTAACTTCTGGATACTGTGCACGCATTTCCTTACTAAACTCTTCCTTGACTAGTTTGAACTGCTTTTCCATAATTGGTAATTCCCTCTGGACTTGCAGGTTCCTCTCCAGGTATGCGATCCTCTCATTCACAGCTTTGAGTTCCCCCACTATCATTTTCATATTTGTTTGTGTGAATGTCTGAAGAAGAAGAAGAAGAAGAAGAAGATCAAAAACATGGAAAACATTTTCTTAGTCTGACCCCAATTGACAGTTCGCAAAAGCTCCACCCCCTTAGTTACTGTTGATATGTCCGCCATGCTATGGAGCGGAGTGGCGATGTGTTAGCGAGTTTAGGCTCCCCATTCACAGAATGCTACAAAGATGAACATAGGTAAATAGATAATAGGTTCATAATGGCCTGTTGGGACGTTATGTTCAACATTGGTATATACATTACAGGGCTGTACATTAACTTATTTTGCTTATAGCACTGGTGCTACAGAGGTTGATAGTTTTGTAGCACAATCCACAAAATCTCCATCATTGGTGTGTAATAGTTAATAATAATAATCTGTAGGCTGCTCTCTAGAAAACATGTAAAATAAGATGGTGCCCAGATGGTAAAAGCACAGACTGACGGAGCATGTGCTATAGGCTAACGTTGCATCTGTATTACTACTGTACTAACGCTAAAGTTATACTGTTTGAAAGATAAGAAGTAAGACTCTAGTTTCACACCACTTAATTAATTGGAAACATAACATGACCAGTTATATATGAATGTTAGCCAAAAGCCGGCCAATGTGGGATTCAGTGACACTAGCAATTAGCACTGTACAGCCCTGTATTATGTTAAGCTCCTAGCAACATTGCTTGCTAGCTTAGTGTGCTAATTTTATAAATGGTGTCATTAACATAAGTTTGTTGGACTAGTTCTGCACTAGTAAGAATACAAGTTGACAGGAACCATAACTGTTAAATCCAGTTTGGGTTATTTCATCTAACATAGCTAGATAGTTAGCTTGTTAGTTCGATCATGTTTGCTAGCTAGCAGCTTAACTTGGAGCAGACATATATGTGTCTCTTGATCTTCGAAATATTAAATTGGGAATTCATTCATAATGTGGAAATAGCATGGACGCTACAAAGATGTGTTGTATGTTATTGCTCAGAGCTTTTAAACAACACATTATTTCCTTAAAACCATGAAAATAAAGCTTTACCTGACTTGTTATCAGGTTGGATTATGATAAAGAACTTTTTAAATAATCTATCAGTCACTGTACTAGGACTATATAACCATGGTTATAACCATTAACATATTACAAATGAAAGTTAGCAAAAAAAAAAAGGATCTTCAATATGTGAATAAATAAAAAGTTTTCTTAGCTGCCAACCCATCATTTACTTTTGTCCGCCATGTTTCTGTGTAATATGTGATACACTCAGCAACTGCTTTACTCAACTTTTTGCTTTATGATCTCTTGTTCATCTGTGGAACGGGTGGCAAAAAGTTTTGCCAATATGATTTTCTTGGTTACTTTATTTATGTAAAAAAAAAAGTTGTGGTGATTTTTTTTTTCTGACGTCAGGATCACTTTTCTGAGAGTTTGTGTTTGTAGTAGTAAAACTAATTTTGCACCATGTCTTCATGTTTTCAATAGGACAAAAAGCATTCATGTTTTCTTTCAGATAATTTCACCATGTACTCTAATCACAATGTACATAAATTATGTGTTAGTGAATTATGTAATATTCCAGGAAATGGAGGAGAGAAATGTATTAAGATTGACTTTTGACTTTTTTTCTTACCTGCCTCTTAGGGCTTCCCTACAAATATATTTGCCAGATTATTTGACTCTGACATTTGTATTGATTGTATCATTCTTGAACATTGTTGACTCACCTGTGATTTACTGGTGGACAGCTGATAGGGTTTTTTTTTAGAACTGGTTCGGCTCACTGTCAGACGTACTTCTCCACTGGGAAGGGAGATAGTGTGAAACTTCCTCTGTAAAACCCTTTCCCGATCTGTAAAAACACAAAGTCCAAGGTCTCAATAAATCCTACATCAATAAATTGTCTTATCTTTCATTTAAACTGGAACTAAAATTAATTTTAGCCAAATGGGATTCCTTACCTTCTACATCCTTAAAACAGATTCTGTATGTGTTGCCTCCAACGTGTTCAATCCCTCCACAATCACCTCCCCCAGACTCTTCTCTTTTCAGAAAGTGTCTCCTGATTTTCTCCTTTCCTCTGTCTGTCACATCTTTCATCTCAAAGAATAATGGATATTGGCATTCATCCATTTTGCCTACAATTTGAAAATAAAAAATAAGTAAGGCTTCTTAGAATGCCACCTTGCTTCTTGAGTAACTTGTGTGATCTGAAGCGCTTCATTAAGTTTCACTTTCGTTTCTGTTCACTTCCACTTCCCTATGAGTACTTATTTCCGTATGGACACACCCAGTAACATAAAGAGTTAGCTTCCTCTCTCTGAAACTTAAAGTGTCTTTTTTTAATGTTTCTACTTGAGGAAAAGGTTAACTGATAATTAAATAATAAAAATTAGTACGAGTACATTTTTAGGAAAAAGTAAACATTTTCTGATTCCAGCATCTTAAATTGGAATATTTTATTGTATTTGAACCCATTTAATGCTATGTTTCATTTATCAATTAAACAACATATTGATTAAAGCAGCTTTAACCTTATTTTCTATGCAACTGCAACTTTCCACCTCTTTTCTATTGTTTCTGCCCATTTTTTATTTGTACAAGCAAAAATGTAAATATTAAAGATATGTAGATGTAAATATATAAGAAAGAACACCTGCATGATATATATTCACTAGAAGTGAGCGTCCGAGTCAATGCTGATGTTTCGTTTTCATCCTGTCTTCTTTACCTTAAAGTCAGACAACATAGAGACTCCATCAATTGTTTTTATTAAGGCATGAATAGGCAGTAAAGGTATGATTGTACAAATACAAATTCAAAACCGTTTCAATTTCCAAAAACAATTTATATTTATATTTATATTGAGTCCCAGGCAGACTGTGATCTTGAGATCCTTTATGTCAACATTAAATAATAAATATTTATATGTATATTTGTCAGATTTTTAGTTTTTATTATATTTTGTCAGCTTCATCCTGTTTTTATTTAGACAAGTTTTAGTTTTAGTGTCATCCTAGTCAAAGAAAGCTGTACATATTATACAATAAATCTGTTGACATTTGATCAGCTTATCTTGAACATTTCAATCAATGTAGTCCAGGTTAAACCAATAATATTGTCATTTTAGTTCAATTTATACCACAAGAGTTTACAGGTTGAATGATAAATAATGCAGCTTTGCGGAAAAGTGTTCAAAGAGATTAATCGGTTAGAGTAAAACATTTTTTAAAAACATTAAATATTTTCTGATTCCAGCTTCTTACATTTTATGACATTTTATAAACCAAACAACTGATTGATTAATCAAAAAAATAATCATCAGATTAATTGACAATGTATATAATCGTTAGTCGTGGCCATCAACCCATTGTACTGAGAACTTCAATACCGTAAAGTGCAATGAAGTGGTCATTCAAGTCAGAATTACAAGTCAGAAACATAAATCCATCAAATTCTACTTTATGTGCATTTTGTGTTCATGTTGTGAGTTCCCACTGTGCTTAAAATGTCGTAAATTTAAGCATATTCAGAAGTTAATGTCATACATTTTGTAAAATAAAAAAGTTGTATTTATATCTATAATTAATACATTTTCTTTTCAATAATGGCACTGTAATTATTGGAAGAAGTGCTGCATTGAAAAAATCAGTTTTGTTTCCTCTTTGTTGTAAGATTAATTTGTTAGTTGTCAGCTATTAAATGAATCACCAACTCAGTTTGAGAATTTTTTTGAGAAAAACTTCAAATGTTCTGATTCTTAAATGTGAATATTTCATCAATATCTTCATATTTCATTTTATCTTTGAGTTGTCGATGAATCAAGTCATGTTGGGAAACACTAAACATGTTGCTCAGTGATCAGAAGGTTGCTAGTTCGAACCCTGACCATGGCAGTCTACATGTCTACATTATCCCAAATTGCCAAATTTGTCACTGGAGGATGATTGGATTTGGCATTATTACTGTATGAATGTATGGGTGAATGACCATCTGTTGTGTTAAAAGTGCTTTGAGTGGTCATCACAAATAGAAAAGTGCTGTACAAGTGCAGCCCACTTGACCATTTACCACTTTTTGTTGATGTAAAGAGACAGTTAAATAAGAATATTTTTTACAGTACATTTTCCATATGTCAGTTTGTGTGTAAGAAGTTGTGCTGCCTCACTATCATCCATCGCGGAAAGAAAATTTGCTTACAAAACATATTTAGTCGTTATTTTTTAAATGAACATTGTATAACTATAACTTGAAGTAAACATACCCATATATATCTAAAATCCTAAAGCTCATTTCACTTTACTCTGAAGACTTCCTGTGGCAAATTCACAAAAGGATTGAAAGACCTCTAACTGTGCTGTGCTCCGGTTCAATTTGTCTGTATTTAAATAAGGTAATATGACTACATTTGGTGCAAAGTCAACCCTTCTCTATAAAAATTGGCAAAGTAGCATCGTCAGAGAGCTGCTGGTAAATGAAGCGCATTTATAAGGACGAATATAAGGTCGACTCAAACCCCTTTTTAAAGGGAATTCAGAGGCAGGACGCTCCTCTCAGCTCTCCTACGTTAAAAATACATGGGAAAATTAATAAGGTTAATAAACTAATAGATTTCTGGGTTAGTCCAACTCTCATGGTGTCCACAGCTGATGTGCTCACATATGTTCACTGTGTGAAAGTGGACTGTGTGTGTGTGTTGTCAGTTATTCAGGGCTCCCCACACTTTAACCTCTTGTGCATTTATATTCTGTCTCTTGGATAAGTGCAATTGTGTGTAAAAAGAAGACAAATTGCACTTCAAAACTTAATGGCACTGTGATATAATTTGCGATATATCTTTAGTGAATAGGTCCTTATGACGGGGCAGATAGAGCTTGCAAGTGATGCGCAATTCATGGTGCTGTCAGCAGCCGCAATCTATTCTTTGTGAACTCGCCCCTCTGTGTATTTCTACACTTATATAACACCAAGTAAAAATAAATCATTTTTCCCTCCTCTTCACTTGAAGGTGATGAGGTAGTCCGGGTACGCCTGGATGTCATGAAACACGATGAACATGTTTGGTATGTCCATTCTGTCCACCACGCTGTCGTATCGGTCATGGGGCTGCAGTGGGCTGCGAGCAGGCGGGACCTTCATGTCGCTTTGGCCTTGAGTGTAGAAACCGGTCAGGACTCGAGACACGAACATTAACTGGGAACCATCAGCAGCTGGTTTGGAGTAGGTGAGGTTCGCTGAGTAGTTGGCATGTACGGCAAAGTAGGTTCCCTGACCGTATGAAGTTGCTAAAAAGAAGAAGGAATAAGAAATTAACATCGAGTTAAACTGCATATCCGTCCATATGATCCATATGATTGATATGATTCTCAGATGATTAGATAATTGGTTAGGTTAGGGCAAGTAAAACTACTTGATAGTTTAAAGGTTGTCATGGTTTAACCCACTGAACCCCAACAAGCTGTTTCAGGGTTTTTTTTGCCCTTTTTACATTTTACTCACTGTGGCCTTTTATTTCACTGCAATATATAAAAATGTTTATATAATATATATGTTCTGCAGTCCTTTAATGTTTTTGATAAGATCTAGGTATCTAGGTATTCCAAATGCTTTATTTTTGACAAAGTGTCATATTAAAGGACGATAATGCCTGTTTTTAACAGTTTCTTTCTACGATCTTTAAAAGAAAACAAATGTTTTGATCCCGCTGGCACGATTTTGGGATTTAGATCGCTTCTCTCTATCCCAAACATTTTCTCACGTTTTTCTACATTTTTTTATTCCGCAGCATTGGGATGTTTACCGTTCTGTCCGCAGAATCGCCGGTTGAATCCAGTTTTCATGATGGAGTCACAGTTGTCCTGGGTCGTCCCGTGGTACAGCAGCTTCTCCTCTGCTCCGCCCTGCTGCTTGTTCTTATCACAGATGTGCTTCTTCTGCGATTCGTAGGCGCGTCGCAGGTGGATGTTCTGCACGCGCTCGATCTATCCAGGAACAAAACACAAGAAGGAAAAGAATGAGTCCTTGAAAGGATGCAAATATCTATTTATTAGAGATCTAAACTGGATGCTTCATGTCTACAGACAGAGACAGGTACCCACCCTCATTACAGTCTTTTGGACAGTTCGTTTGAAGCCCTCCTTCACTGTCCTGTACTCAGCAGAGGACGGCTGCAGTGCAATCCTCTTCAGAGTTTCACCTTCAGCCATGTTGTCCCAGTACAGAGGCAGAGTGAAGTCTGAGGACAGAAGGGAAAGGAGAAAACTCCTTACTAGACTCCACCTTGGCATATGTTGATGTCAAGTTTTTACAGATATCAGTTTCTTGCTAGACAAAAGTTTTATTTTTGGCGGTCTGACAAAAAAGCATATGTTTCTAATGGTGGAGTTCAGAGGTCTAACTCTTAAAGTAATCTTTGATAACTCTGTTTGTGATGATTAATAATGTTGATTTTGGTTTCCGTCGGGTTCTTTATGTAACTACACTTCCTATCTTGAAACCATCTCCTCACCTGGGAGATGCTGCAGTCGTTTCAGCTGCGCCGTCTGTCTCGTTGGTTGTCTTGTGGCCTCCATGCGCTGCAGATCTACGCTCCACTGGATGTTCTCTGCGTCCGTTATCCCTCCTGCTACCTCCTCCTTCTCCAGGTTGTGATTGGCTGTTTTGGGCAGTCTCTCCCAGTAGCCGCTGTGTGTCAGGATGCACCATGACACGCGGCTGTACAGCTCCTCCTCCTCCCTGGCTCTCACCTCTCTCCTTAAGCAGTCCTGCAGACAGGTGTTAATCATCAGCGTCACCTTGTTGACGCCGTCTCTGAGCCCACTCACGGTTAAGCTGCCCTGACTGGTGGGGTCCTTCTGCACGTACAGACCCTCGGCCTCCACCAGCTGCTTCAGACTGGTCACATCGTCCTGGGTGAGGCCTGCCAGGTCCTCTGTTTTGAAGGTTTTAGTGGAGCACTGAGCCTGATACAGCTCCTTCAGCTTCGTCATGGATTGGTCAACATCTTTTCTGGAGAGGCCCAGGAAGATGAAGACGGACTGCTGGCTTGTGGAGCTGGTTTGGAGGATGTTTAGGTCTGGGCACACCGACGATGGGGGCTGTAGTTGTAGTTGTTGTACAGGAGGCAACTGAGGTAGTGGCCCTGTTAGAGAGGTTGAACGGTAACAATCAGTGAATTACCAAGAATTCTGATGAAAAGAGACAGGTTTTAACCACACAGTCCTGGGATTTTAAAAAAGTGGGAGGGTTTTACAATAAAAAATACATACCATCGAGCGTAGAAAGAAACTGTAAAAACAGACATTATTGTTGAAATTTTAATTTTCCGACAGTCCTTGAACGGGACATAGGTTCCGAAAGTTTCCATTACAAAAAGTAAACCAAAACAAAGATTAAAATTGTGATATTTTGGTCAAAATCACTGTATTCTATTATAATGTTTCATTTTTAAAAACGTCACCAAAAATAAAGTAGTTTGAATAACTAGATCCTGTTAAAAACATTAAATTGTGAAGCCATGACTGATTCTGCTGAGACGAACGGTCACGTGACAAATTTTCACTGAAAATCTGTTTACGAAGAGCTGAGAGGAGAGGACAGTAATGGCTGTTAGTAGAGGCTGTAAAAATGCAAATACTTCAGTATGTATAGCATGTGGAGACCCTCTTCTTTTTCCAATATTCATGACATTTGTGGCCACTTGGAAAAGTGTTGTATATATGAATTCTATATCATTTCAACAACAAAAAAAGAATTAATCAGAGAAATTCAACTTGTGTTTTTTTTTATTTTCTATGATGCATGTCATTATAACTGTGATTTGTTTCCACGGTTGTGTTAATTCCATAGAGCTGCTGGACTTTTATATTTTATACTATATATATGGAAATGAAGTACAAGGCCATAGTGAGTAAAATGTAAAAAGAGAAAAAAAAACGCTCTGAAATGGCTTGTTGGGGTTCAGAGGGCGAAGCTAGAAAAGAAGAAGGCTTTCTGTGAGTCACCTTTGTTGATAGCAGCAGTGGGATACATATGCATTGCCTCCTCTTTAAAGGCCAAGAAGACGTTGATCCTAATCAGGACAAGGCGGATGTCAGTGAGACAGTAAAGAGGACGAGAGGACGTGGCAGCCTTGACCCCTCTGAGGATAGCACCTGCCACTACACCAGGGTCCATCCGGCCAGCTCCTGCAAAAGACATTTCATTATCTAAACTGCAAAATTCAGAATTTACTGTATGCTTTTTCATTTAACATCTAGAAAGTTAAAAAAAAAATACTCACCAGCACATATAGCAGGAATGGCGGCGGATTTGTATCCAAGTATTTCACAATATTCAACAATACGACCCACCACGCGTTCAATACGGACTGGGTCCTTTTTCCCACTGATGTGAAAAATGGATTTACAGGGGAAAAATCCAGCTCCAGTTACACAAAAGTCTCCATGGCCTTCTTTTGCTACACACAACACAAAAGAGATGAGTGAATAAGCTTTAAGTGTGTGTTTGCTTGAAAATGTCCAGCTAATCCTCGTTCCTCACCTGTAAAGAGTTCATACTCCACCTCTGGTCCGGCTACGGTTAAGATGTCTTTGCACACACCTGCATTATAAAGAATACATTTATAAAATGTCATCAGTACATTACTCACATACTGTACTTGAGTACAAATTTGTGTGTTTTACGTGAGTATTTCCATTGTATTACTTCCTACTTGTCCACTACAATTATTAGGGACATATTTTATTTACATATTTATTTGACAACAATCGTTGACTTTTCAGATTTAGATTTTTAATACAAATTACTAACCAACCCATACATTATGATATATTATTATGGATTAATTGGTGAAACTAATATGATGAATTCATATTTTTAAAATGAACATTGCAATTTAATATTAAACATTTGAAAAAATAAAAATTTTCTCCAGTTGACTTTTGATTGGCTGATTACAGCATGACGTGTTCGATTAAAAGCAGATTTGGCCGCATGGTGGTGCTCCAGTTTTGCCAAAAAGGTTCAGCACAACAACTATTCTTTTATTTTCCTAAAATTATTATTCTTTTTAAATCAAGTGTTTGTTTGGAAGTGGATCTAATAAGATTAATTCATTTTTAAAATATACATAATGGTTTATTTTATTTAAAAAAAATAAAATTCTGACCCCATCTTCTGATTGGCTGCTGAAAGCTCACGTGATGCGTTCGGTTGTTACCATGGTTGTTACCATGGATGTGTAAAAAAAAAAGTTTGGATGGATTAGACATGTAACCTTAATGTTAATTCCCTAAGTTAGTTAATTGACCTACCTATTAGTTTCTACGCTTCGTAGTAGGTTATGTAAATAGCGATTATTTGTTCCAGCAAAACCCAGCGAGAGAACGAGTTGACTGTGATGCAGAAAAATATCACATCATTACAAAGTAAGTGACGGTAATCTGTCCGCTGAACTTAACCGGAAATGCGCCATAATGGAGCAAAACATAAACAGACGCCGTTAATGACGCATTTGTGTTATAAAGAAAATTTTCAGGATACTTCCCCGGACTTACTCAAACTGCCGCGTCTCTTTGATATTGTCTGTAACAAATGCCGCATGTAAATAGAGCTTTTCACGGTTACATTGACTTAATATGTTAATTTAATATACCTGAGGAGACAGTGAAGAAATGATGTTAAAAAGGTGACTGACTGTTTTTCTTCTGTGACCGAGGAGTACATTGACTACAACAGGGATTCCCAAAGTGTGGTGCGCGGACCTCTGGGGGTGCACGGGCTGCATTTTCTTTGTAAAATGTAAAATCAAAAACTGTGATATTAATTGTGTGCAGGCTATTCAAAATGCACTACATTTTAAAATCAGGCGTAGAAGAAGTTATCTTCTTCCATTTTTCCAGCCTGTGTTATGATGACGGGGTTGTGTAACCTCTACGCTCATTTAAACTTGCTGCAATTTTTGTTCAACGCAGCTCAAAATATTATAACATTTTCCCCAATTTATCTGCTTTCTGCCTCTGATCCTGAGCCTGTCATTCATCCTCTTTGCTCTTAAAAGTGGAAGCTTGCGCATAACTTTGTTGCATTATATTGAAACTGTGTTTCAGGTGAATTCAAATGCGAGAGTGCATTGTTGTGATTGTGATTATTTTATTATATGTGTGTTCTGGTCATTTGCTCATGATTAAACATGCCGCATTTAATATGGTTATAAAAAAGCTTATTGCATTTTGTTTTTTTTGAAGGTGTGGGGGATTGGGGGTGTGTCAACCCGGTTGGGACATAGAAGGGGGTGCGCAGCTAAAAAAGTTTGGGAACCGCTGGTCTACAAGCTGTCAAATAAGGACCTTTGTGAATTTTGTCATCTTTTATGTGTGTCAGTTCATGTCCTTTAAGTAAAAATTGGATGTATTTGCACTTGATTAGAATATTTCTGTTTTATGCAACTCTTAACTTCTATTCTAGTCTTACTCTTCTATATGTGACAGCTTTAGTTACTACTATTTGTGCTAAAGTGAATGAAAATAAAATGCTTAAAATTCAAAGTGTATATTTACAAAAACAAAAGTGAGGTAGTTTGAACATAATATACACTATCTTTGTGCAGTTTTTCAATTGTTTCAATTGTTTTTTATTTTATGTTTTAAGACAATGTCCCATCTTTTTGGTGTTATAGCAGTAAAACACTGACCGGTTAACAATTTTACAACTAATACTCACACACCTTACTAAAGTAAGGTTTTGAAGGCAGGACTTTATTTGAAATGTGGCATTTTTACAATCTGTTATTAGTACTTTCACTTCAGTGAAAGATCTGAAGTCCTCTTCCGCAACTGATAATAATAAGCCCTGTGGTTAGTTAGTGCAGCTGGGCACAGTCTTGTATTTGTTTGTGCATTTTTGTCAGGAGTGCCATCCCATTGATAAACCCCTAATTGCTGTCTAGTGAAAGTGGTTAGTAACTTAAATGGCTAATTTTAGCACATATAAAAGATGATGGTATTAATGTTGTAAGCCTAATGTAACGTATAAGCTATAACACATTTGAAAATGTTTTGTGTGGCTTCTGAATCTGTAAAAAGTGAAGTATTGAAAATAAAAAAAATGTAATCATCCTCTGGGAACATTCATTCATTCATTCAATATTGAGTGTGTGTAACACATTTTGGACCAATTCATTGCGTAAACTTCAAGATATTTTAAGGAATATATAAAATATTGAGCTATATTCTCAGCTCTCACTCACCGTTCTCGAAATCAACAAAGTTGGTCGTGTTCACCACAGCGTCAGTAGTCTCATTTGTGATGTCACCAAACACCAGCCGTAGTTTAACCCCGCCTTCCACTGTCATTATGACGTCATCAAGGTCGCTGGTGAGGGACCTGAAGATTGCTAAGAGAAAGAGCACCAGAACAAGTTTCAAATTTGTCTGATATTTAATATGATAACTGAAAATTACCATGGGTATGTTGGAATATTAAATTGCTACTGAACAAATAATGTTAAATGTTTTTAAGGTTACAAATTTGTCATTTGTAATTCAGTTATACAAAGTAGTCTGAGCATTGTACCTTGCTCTCCCTGGTTCACAATTAAGCTGAGGTGCCTGTAGACATCATGGTAGCACTGTGAATAAAAATACCATCATTAAACACTTAAAGCAATAAATCCTGCATGCACACATCTTACAAGCAAGTTATGGTTCAAGTGTTGACAGTCACCTCCTCAGAGTCAGGATATCCTGGTTTAATGACGATGTGGATACTAGAGAGAGACCCTGGGGATGTCCGTAATCCAAACTGGCGAATGCTCTCAGTCAGCACTTGAATTGCTTCTCCCAGCGGGTATTTCAGAACAATACCCGGCCCGATAACTGGACAGGCCACAGAGGACAAGCCTTGCTGTATACAAAGGTCAAAACAGCTCTTCAGCCCTTTGCCAAGTGCCTGCAAAACAAAAATCAGACATTTCCTAAGTGTTTCCAAAGGTTACTCCTGCATTCAGCATGGCTTTCTAAACATGTATGAAGCAAGCTAACATAGAGCAGATTGGAGTTCTTTAAAGCCAAACCAAGTGAAGAAACACATCACAGTAATTCTGATTTAAGAAAGTTTTGACTGAAAATGTCAGAAACAAATGCTGTTGAGGAGAAAATCGGAAAAAAAAAACAAGCATGCCCTTCTATCAGCTCAGCAAGGTGTAAGAAAAACATTATATAATGAGATTTGACATGGAAAATAGCTGATATGATTGACAAATTGATTGTTGAATGCGCCAATTGGTCTCATTCATTAAGTATTTAACATGTGAATAAAATACACATTAAATGTGATTAGAGACATATGCTTTCAATAACTTGCATAAAAAAAGTTTTAACTTTCAGTCTGCAGAAATGGTGGTAAAATGTTTTTTTATGAACAAATTCATTCTCGTCACAATTTGTAGATAGGGCCTTAGTGTGGTTTTTAAAAAGTGGGTCCCAAGACAAAAGTTTCAGAAGCACTGATCTAGATTATTTCAAGCCTACCTCCACCTTAAGATCACATATTTTTGTAGTCACTTTAATCCAACCCCCTAGGTTTCAGTCTATCAATTTCTTTGTTAAGTTTCTGCCTGAAGAAATTGTTTTATATTTGAATCCTTGATTACAACCATCAAGATTCCTGACATTCAAATTCAATACTTTAACTGTGCCGCTCTGAAGTAAACTACTTTGGATTCATGTCATTATTGATTGATCTTATCTTTTGCAGTGACTCATAGTATTTTCTCTGAATTACTTTACCTGCACACTCAGCCCTCTGGCTCCATCCCATGGCAAGCACTCTATGAAAAAGAGCTTAGACCATCCCAGAGATGGAGGCGCAACAACTTGCAGAACTTCACCAGGTGCAATGATGGAATTTGCTGCCATCAAGTCAAACATTGCCTTGATTGAATCTCCGGCTTTTGTCAACAGGCATTTACCGACATTAGTAGACGATAGTTGCCTGTTAAGCATGGGGACCACCAATGCACTCACCTGTAGAAATAATGTGAGATAGCATCAATGTGAGTGGCATAAACAGCTGCTATATTGCTCTATGTAAAGAAGAACAGAAATAGTCAAACCTGCTCATCCTCCAAACTGCCAAGCCGGATGTCCAACCTTGTCTTGTCCTGATTTTTGGCCGGCATGCTCAAAGTAGATTTGCTTCGCAATCTGGGGATGGGTCGGGGTGCCAAGCTGCTCTGTGGTAAAGGTTTCACACCTTGCTTATCACTGATAATAACCTGACAGGAGGTCTCTACCAGTTCCTTGCCCACTTTGCCTTCTGCTTGGAAGTATCGCTGAGCCCCTGGTCCATCTAGAACTAAAGTGTCTGACGCCACACTGGCCAGAACTGAGTTCAGGGCTTGCTGGGCCTTCTGGACCTGACATCGGGGACCAGACACAAGCACACAAGGCTGTGGGAAAGGTGAGGGTTTTAAATCCACCTTGTCCTTTTTAATATGAGCCAGGTCTAAGATTTTATCAAAACAGTCCAGCAGTTCAGGACGCGGCAGGTTTAGCACTTCCTGTGTTTTGACTTGGTTTATCTGGTAGTCTTGCAGAACCTCTTTCAGCTTGTTCACATTGTCACTGTAGCCCACCAGTCGTACTTTGGTGGTTCCACTGGCTCCTGGGATGAAGCTGACGTCTACTCTGAACTCGTCTCTGTTTGCCACGTTCTTGGCTATGGTGAGGATTTCTTTCACTCTGTCTAGATCTGGAGGAACAGCTGCAGGTCCCTGCAGCGTCACATTGGCCAGAGTAAAGTCTCTCATCAGCGCCGCTTCAGCCTCATTCAGGGCATCAGAGGACAAACTGGACAGGGTCACATCTGAACCTACTTCTAGGGAAACAGGATGTCTGAAGTTCTGCTGGTAGCGAGCCTGGAGCTTGGAAATGACACCACTGGACTTTATAAAGTTAATCAAAGCTGTGCTGAGCTTGACCGTCTTTACTTTTATCTTTTTCATGAGCTCATCAAGTTTCGTAGCTCCTGACTGCACCTTGTTGTCAGGGCCCTCTAAGATGAGCATGCCGCTGCCTATGAGAAGTTTAACTTCTGGATACTGTGAACGCATTTCTTGACTAAACACTTCCTTGATTAGTTTGAACTGCTTCTCCACAATTGGTAATTCCCTCCGAATTGGCAGGCTCCTCTCGAGGATTGCAATCCTCTCATTCACAGCTTCAGCTTCCCCCACTATCACAGCATATCCAAGCTCGGTGTACACTTTGATGTCATCTGTCACAAAGGAGAGGTCCTGCAGAAGGATTTTGGATGTTTCCAGCTCAACTACGTGATAACATTTGTAGCTCTCAGTGAGACCAATAAAGACCCTGTCCACCTGTATCTCCCATTTCTCTGCTGCACCAAAAGCTCCTCCAGGCCCCTTCTCAATGTCGCCCCTTATCACTGCCTCCTCCTCATCAAAGTTGAACTCCACCGCACAGCCAATAGAAGAGAGTTGCTTCTGTAAGACTTTATTTGCTTTTGGGTTATCTTTCAGAAAGTGCAGGAGGAAAATATCTAGCTGGAAAATCTTCTCCAGGCCTTTCATCTTTGAATTTGTGAATGGCTGAAGAAGAAGAAAAAAAAAGTATTAATTATTAATACAGAGAAGCAATTGGTCTTACTCTTAATTCGTAATGTGGAAATAACATGGATGCTATAAAGAAGGTGTGTTGTATTTTATAGCTTAGAGCTTTTAAACAACACGTTAATTCCCTAAAACCATGAAAATATTTCTTTATCTGACTTGTTGTCAAGGTGAATACTGATAAAGAACATTTAACTAGCGGTTATAGCCAATACCATATTACAGATTAAAGTTAGCAAAAAACTAATGTGCAATATGTGAATTAATAGAACTTTTCTTAACTGCAGACCCGTCATTTACTTTGGACCACCATGTTTCTGTGTAATATGTAGTCAACTCTGCAAATTGTGTACCAAAATGTTTCGCTTTACGCACTGTTGTTGCTGACACCACATGAATGCAGAATGAGTTCAATCATTTCTGTTCATCTGTGAAAGGAGTTTGTGTGAAGTTTTACCAGTGTCATTTTTCTATGTTACTGTTTTTTATTGGAATAACAGCTGATTCTATTTTATTTCTGACGATCATTTGGGTTGTTTGTTGTAAAGCTTATTTTGCACCACTTCTTTCTTTCAGGTCATTATAATTTCACCATTAATTGCACTCTAAACACAATGTCCATATATTGCGTTTGAACAAATCATGTAATATTAGAGAGAATTAAGAGATTAAAACTCAAAAAAACATAAATGCTTTTAGACCTATTTATAACATGGTGTAGTGATGCACCTCAGCCTACTGTGATCAAAATTAATATTAAAATGACACAACACTTAAAAATGATTCTGCCCCCCCAAAAATTCACCATACAAAACTTTTTATCGAGTAACTTCAAAAATTATCCTGTAAAAAAATACCTGGCCAAACTTTGTTTCCACCTGTTTACGGATGTAAAACAATAGTTAACCTGACAAACTTTTATTTTTACATGTTCTTATGTCAAACGTCAAAACACAGGGGGAAAAAACTATTAAGATTAGAGAATTAGACGATGAATCACCACATATTTTTTCTTACTTGCCTCTTAGGGCTTCTGTACAAATATGAACATGAAAGACATTTAAAAACTAAGTTACAACTTTTGTGTTACCACAACAGCCAGCACAACAACATTTTGTTTATTAGGTGTTGACTCTCTTCAGAAATCCCCCAAAACTGGTCTTGCTAGTTCATTTGGCTCCGACATTTATGTTGACTGTAATCATGAAAGCATCAGCCAGTATTTCCCGAACATTGTTGGCTCACCTGTGAATGACTGGTTGATGGCTGCTCCAGGGTTTGTGGAGAACTGGTTCGGCTTACTGTCAGACGTAGTTCTCCACTGGGAAGGGAGATAGTGTGAAACTTCCTCTGTAAAGCCCTTTCCTGGTCTGTAAAAACACAAAGTCCAAGGTCTAAATAAATCCTACATCTTATCTTTCATTTGAACTGGAACTGAGAAGTCTATGATACCTAAAACTCATTTTAGCCAAATGGGATTTCTTACCTTCTTTGTCCTTAAAACAGATTCTGTATGTGTTGCCTCCAACGTGTTCAATCCCTCCACAATCACCTCCCCCAGACTCTCGTCTTTTCAGAAAGTGTCTCCTGATTTTCTCCTTTTCTCTGTCTGTCACATCTTTTATCTCAAAGAATAATGGATGTTGGTATTCATCCATTTTGCCTACAATTCTGAACCTAAAAACTTTTTAAAAAGTCAGGCACTTCTTAGAATGCCACCTTGCCACTTGTGTGATCTGAAGTGCTTCATTTAGTTTCACTTTCGTTTCTGTTCACTTACCAGGTCACTTATTTGCGTATGGACACACCCAGTTGCATAAAGAGTTTTTGTTTACCTTTGAGTTAGTCTGGCAACTCACAATTCATTTCTCCGTAGAGGAGGTGTGGTTTACGATCCTCCAGAGCCGTTTATTGGGAGCTTAGAATGTCTATCAAAGCGTCTGTAGGTAGCTCTTAGCCAATCAGATCAGTTATACCAGATGACGTAGCAGAGCAACAGAGATGGATGTTTGTTGTGTGTGTGTCTGAGAGAGAGTGTTGCTTGCTGCTTTGCTTCTCCAGTTCTCGCTTTCTGCAAGATTATTTATTTTCACGCTTTATTCCCCCTCATGTCATTCAGCCACACACATCCACTGATTTTATGGGCAATAAACAAGCTGCTGCGGGTCTCTGGGGGCTCCGCTGTCCCCCGGCTCGTAGCCAGATCACTGGCGTTGCGGTAGCGCCGGTGATTAGCGCCATATAGCCCCGGTACCGTAACGCCAGTGATCTCGCTACAAGCCGGGGGGCAGCGGAGCCGCCGAGAGACCTTTCGCCTTTCAACTTTCAACTTTCGCTCTAAACTATTTAAAACGCCCTCTACAGCTAAAGAGAGTTTCGCGTCTGCAGCAGCCATGTTGGATCAGTAAGAAAACTACAAGCTTCCAAGTGCCGAGTAGTACGCGTCATCGTCTTGCCGTCCCTCCCCGCTCTGTGATTGGATCCCTAAAACAGGGCTAAGAAACTGCCGTGGTTTCCAGACTGGATGGAGGTTCGAAATTAAATTCGAGAGCGCAAGGCAGTATGGGTATACCCAGGCTACCTTTGAGTGGCATTTCCAGTTTATCCAGTTGTCAGCGTTGTGTTGATTTCTTTTCATTTTTTCTTTGCACAAGACTGCATGTTAACTTCAACCAATAAAAGAACTGACAACTGTATAATTATTTGAAAATATAGTATGTTAACCTAGTGTGTTCATCTCATGTGATAATTGATTGTCATCTTGCCTTTCAAACTTGATTAATCATAATTCTAATAACAACCTAATCAAGTGAAGATTAGCTGAGGTTAGGCTTACAATACTTATACCAAAAAAATTACAATGATTAAATTATTAAATATAGGTAAAAGGAAACTAAAACAACCAAAATTAAATAATAAAAAAAACCTTAAAAAATATGTTTGGATTACAGCCATTTGCTTTTTACAAGGTATCATCAATTTAATATCATTTTATACATATATTCATTTATTTTATTTTGTTTTATTTATCTGTATTTTTTTAATTTATTTTTTATTTCCTTCACTTACATATTACTTACAAAAAAATTAATGACAAAAAACCTGGGAAAAGTTCTGATGTTGAATTACTCATCGTTTCTCAATATCATGTGTTGTGATTTCACAACAAAGAAAACTGAAAACCCAAATGGAACAACAAGTTCAAGTGTAAAACTGAGATCCTGCAGCATTAAAGCACCAAACCACTAGATGTCCTACTTAGACTAAAAACTCAACTGATGCACTGGCGACAATGAAGCAGCAGCTTTCAGCCTGACAATTCAATGAACCTTTACAACCTCAGAAATTCACCTTGTTTCCTCTGGGGAAATTCTGAAAGGGCCATGGGGGCTACTGCCTGTGTGTGTGTGTGTGTGTGTGTGTGTGTGTGTGTGTGTGTGTGAGAGAGAAAGGGTGTATTGTTGGTCCCACTGTTTAGTGACAATGAGCCCCAATTAGAGTTCTGATTTGACGTGCTAAGGTGAGCGTATTGTGTCACTTCCGGTGTTTGTGTGCGCTCGTAGTGCTGTGCTTGCTCGCTGCTCTTGCTAAATACAGTGAACTCTGTTAAAGTTACACATTATAGCGGATACCTGTCCGCTTCATTTATACATACGCTAGTTTTACTTAAGCACTTTTATCTATCTGCTCCTTGTAGCAACTCTATCGCTAATCTTATCTGTCTGTTACTACTCAGTTGTGTTAGCTACTTAGCCTAGCTGCTAACCATGTCTTCTCCCCCTCACTCTCCTGCTCTCTCTTGCCCGGTGTGTCAAATGTTTAGTTACTGCTTAGCCTCCTTTAATGATAATGGTACTTGTAATAAATGTAGTGCTTTAGCTGTGTTGGAGGCGAGGCTTAGTGAACTGGAAGTGCGGCTCCGCAACATGGAAACCAATTCGGTAAAGTTAACTGCAGCAGTTAGCAAGTCACCATTAGCTGGTGCGAGCCGACATAGCGTAGCTAGCCGTTCCTCGACACCTCCCGAGCGGCCGGACGGCTGGGTGAATGTCCGAAGGGGGAATAGTCTGAAGCCGAAGCCCGCGATGGTTAACCACCAACCGCTTCACGTCTCCAACAGATTCTCCCCACTCAGTAACACACCTACTGAGAAACCAACTCTGATCATTGGTTACTCCATTCTTCCGAACGTGAAGTTAGCGAAACCAGGCACCATAGTTAAGTGCATCCTTGGGGCTGAAGGATAGGGGATGGGGATGAACATAAATACAGTAAAGTGGTTATTCACGTCGGCAGTAATGACACCCGGTTACGTCAATCGGAGGTCACAAAAATTAATGTGGAATCTGTGTGTGCATATGCCAAAACAATGTCGGACTCCGTAGTTTTCTCTGGTCCTCTGCCAAATTTGACCAGCGATGATATGTGTAGCCGCATTTCATCGCTCCAGCGCTGGTTGTCGAGGTGGTGTCCAGCAAACAGCGTGGGCTTCGTTAATCATTGGCAAACTTTCTGGAGGAGACCTGGTCTTATTAGGAGAGATGGTGTTCATCCCACTTTGGATGGAGCCGCTCTCATATCTAGCAACCTGACCAAGTTTATTAGCGGTCCAAACCCGTGACAAGTCAGAGTTGAGACCAGGAGGCAGAGTCGCAGTGTCAAACACTTCTCTGCGCTTCCCTTTGAGCAGTCATCCACCCAAAACCCCATAGAGACTGTGTCTGTCCCCCGTCCTCCCAAAGTTAAGTTATTTAAACCAGGTTCTAACAGAAGAGGAGTTACCCAAAATAACCTGATAAAAATTGAAACTTCAACTGCAAATAAACAAAAACCCAAAATAATTAAATGTGGACTCTTAAACATCAGATCCTTATCATCTAAAGCTTTATTAGTAAATGAGTTAATATCAGATTGCAATATTGACTTACTTTGTCTAACTGAAACCTGGCTGTGTGATGAAGAATATGTCAGCCTAAATGAATCTACTCCTCCTAGTCATATTAATACTCATATCCCTCGTGGCACAGGCCGAGGAGGAGGAGTTGCAGCAATATATGAATCAAACCTTCTAACTACCCCTAAATTAAACTATAACTCATTTGAAAGCCTTGTTCTCAGTCTTTCACACCCAACCTGGAAAAACCAACAGCCAATCCTATTTGTCATAGTTTACCGGCCTCCCGGTCCATATTCAGAATTTTTATCACAATTCTCTGAGTTTTTATCAAGCCTAGTACTAATTACAGATAAGGTAATTATTGTAGGTGATTTTAATATTCATGTTGACGTTGATAATGATAGCCTTAGTACTGCTTTTATCTCCTTACTAGAATCGATTGGCTTTAATCAGGAAGTCCATGAAGCCACTCATTCTTTTAACCACACCCTAGATCTTGTGCTGACGTATGAAATTGAAAATTTAATAGTTTTCCCACAGAATCCTGTGTTATCAGACCATTATTTAATATCGTTTGAAGTCCTGCTACTGGACTACTCGCTAATAAGCAAGAGTTTCTACACTAGATGTCTATCTGATAGTGCTGTTGCTAAGTTCAAGGAAGTGATTCCACCTGTCTTTAACTCTTTGTCGTGCTCCAACATAATGGAAGACTATGTTAACTTCAGTCCCACCTCCGAAACTCATTATCTAAAGACTTAATTAGCATCGATGGCATTACCCTGGCCTCCAATACCACCATAAGGAATCTCGGAGTTATCTTTGATCGGGATCTGTCATTTAACTCCCATATAAAACAAACTTCAAGGACTGCATTTTTTCACCTACGTAATACTACAAAAATTAGACACATCCTGTCTCAAAAGGATGCAGAAAAATGAGTGCATGCTTTTGTTACTTCAAGGTTAGATTACTGTAATTCCTTACTGTCAGGCTGCTCCAATAAATCCCTTAAAACTCTTCAGTTAGTCCAAAATGCTGCGGCTCGTGTACTAACAAGAACCAAGAAAAGAGATCATATTTCTCCCGTTCTAGCTTCGCTGCACTGGCTCCCTGTAAAATCCAGAATTGAGTTTAAAATCCTTCTTCTTACTTCTTCCTTCTCCTCTACTTACAAAGCTCTAAATGGTCAGGCACCATCATATCTTAAAGACCTCATAGTGCCATATTACCCTTCTAGAGCACTACGCTCTAAAAATTCTCGGTTACTTGTGTGTGTGTGTGTGTGTGTGTGTGTGTGAAGCATGTGTATCTGGAGGAGTGTGCGCGCTTACGTGTATCTAACTGTAATCACATAAAGTTACCTGTGTGTGTCTGTCCGTCTGTGTGTATGTGTGTGTGTGTGTGTGTGTGTGTGTGGTTCTCTCTTTCTGTGAGAGATACACCAAAGGATGAAAGGATCAAAGGGTTTGTGGTCGACCAGAGAGCAGAGCAATCAACGAAAATTAACTGCTGTGGAATCTTCCAGAAGAGTGAGAGCACTAGAAGGTGGACAGACTGAAATTTCTGGCCTCGAACAGAAAAAAAAGACAGGACTGGATTTTTTCACAAGCAGCCAATTAAACTCAGTTGAACTGATCAGTTCACAAAATGTCAAGAAAGAAAAGAAGAAAAACCCTGCCAAGATTATTTTTCGACAAATGTGTTCCACCTCTTTTGCTCTCCAAACAGGCAGTCCATCCAACACTCTCAAACATGATTTGTCAATTTCACCTGGAGTGCAAACTGAAACCAGCCTGCTTCAAATACCAAACCCCTGTCTGTAGCCAACAAATACGATGACCAGTAATTGTTTTGATATGGATTTTTGGTGTACAAACTGGCAGTAGCAGATTATTATCAGTGGTTATAGACAGGTCTGTACTACCCTTAGGCTGAGACAAAACAAGTTCAGTCTGGTGCCATTTATTCACCAGTCTGGTGAATAATGTCCCGTCCCCCCCCCCCCCCCCCCGAGATGTCTGGCAGTGATGATGATACATGTGAGAGCATGAACTAGACACAGCACTGTTGTGAAAGTTAGAGCAAACCAGAGAAGCATATTTGAATAGTTTTTCCTTGATAAATTACTGTATATTAAATGTTTTATTTGCCTTTTGCACAGAATGTGTTTGTCTGCTGGGACAAGGAGTCAAAGAATCAATAAAAAGTTTTGATAAGAAGAGAAGTTGAGAAACATCTCACATGATGTCTCTCTCTTAGAGGAGTACTTCATTATTGTGCCGTAATATTTCCCTTTTATTCTGACTCATGTTGCACCCTTTTAGTTGTATTTGAACTTGAACTAGAACTGAAGGCAAGCAAGCAGGAACATGCTATTTTATACTTTATGAATGATTGAATTATTTTGAATGATTCTTGCCACTACTGTTATAGCAAACATAGAGCTTCACATGGTTTAAAATGAAACAGCCTGAGCTGTACCAGATAATTAATTAGAATAAAAACAGTTAACAGCAACGAATTAAATAAAATCCATGATCTTGGTGCTTAATTTTGCAAATTACAGGTGCATTCATCATAATTTACCCGTTTCAGAGAATTTAAATATTTACATGATCATGTTCCAGACTGTGTAAACTATTTTCTCTGATAAATCCAGAAAAAAGACACAGGATTACACCAAACATTTTGACTTCCAAAATGGCGCCAGTATGTTTGGCAGCTCGTCGGTCGCGTCATACGCTGTTGGTTGTATTGTTTGCTGTTGCCCTGTTCATCTGTTTCTGCTGTCCGAATGTGTCGGCTCTACTTATTTATGATCGCCAAACTCTTCTTAACATCCGAGCCTCTGCTGAGACGGAACTGAGAAGACACGATCTGGCGGACCGGACCGCAAATCTCCCTCCCCTGCTGGTTACGAGCTGTAGCTCCCAGCCATCCTGCTGGTGCCTCCGAACGGATGTTTTCTGCCGGCCCGAAAAGGATCCCTCTACCTCAGGGCCTGCTACTGATGCAAAGCTACTCTTCTCCCGGTCTGACGCTGTCGCCCGGTCCGCTGCTCTTCCCTGCTGCTTCATCCGGACCCCCGGTGGCTCCAGCCGTCCATGGCCTGACGTCGGCATTTTCTTCTGGACACCACCTAGCGCGCAGAGGTGGCGTTGTGCACACAAACCTCTGCCCGCTGAGCCGTGCCGCGGCATCGTCCACCGTGACTCCCCAGGTCACACTGAAGATAGCTTTGATAAATGCTAGATCGCTAGCAAACAAAACGCTTCTCCTGAACGACTTTTTCACATCCCATGAACTGGATTTTATGTGCCTGACGGAGACGTGGATACATGCTGGTGAGTCCATAGCCTTCTCAGAAATTCTCCCTCCTGGCTGTACTTTTCTTAGCTCTCCGCGGACCACTGGGAAGGGTGGTGGAGTAGCTTGTGTATATAAATCCTGTTTCCACTGTCGGCAGATTCCATCTGTCACATTTGCCAGTTTTGAGCTGCAGCTTTTTGAACTTAATTGTTCTCCTCCCATGTTGTTTGCAGTGGTGTACCGTCCTCCGAAACATAATAAGGAGTTCATACAGGATTTTGAAAGTTTCCTCTCTGGTGTTATGGTTGACCATGAACATGTTTTAATTCAAGGTGATCTGAACATCCATGTGTGTTGTGAGACCAAACCTCTGGTAAAGGACTTCCTATCTCTGATCGACTCTTTTAACCTGACCCAGTGGGTTTCTGGCCCAACACATGAAAAAGGGCACACATTAGACCTAGTGTTGTCTCTAGGGGTGCCTGTTTTTGTGGACGAGATCTGTAGTAGCGCTTGCATTTCTGATCACCTGCCTGTTTTGTTCTCTGCTACTGTCCCTCGCTCTGTTGTTGAAACTCGTCCTGCTCCCCGTCGTTACCGTGTTATAAACTCGGATACTACACTGATGTTTTCCATGGCTTTCGATGATTTTGTAATTTCACACATGGATGAGCTGGGTTGTCTGTGTCCTGAAGAGCTTGTAGCTATTTTTGACTCAAAATGTACTAGCATCCTTGACTCTATCGCCCCTATGAGGAAAAAATCCGTCAAGGCCCTGTCTGAACCGTGGATAAATGACTCTATCCGAGCTCTCAGGCGCTCCTGTAGGCGTGCTGAAAGGAGATGGAAGAAGGATAAGCTACACGTATCTCGTGGCATAATGCAGGACTGTCTTTTGGAATATCAGAATGCTGTTAAAGCTGCCAAAGCAGGTTACCTCTCAAACCTTGTCTCAAACAACATCAACAGGCCAAAGGTTTTGTTCAATGTTCTGGACTCTCTTGTAAACCCATACACCACTGATCCCATTGTGCCATCACCTGCTCTCTGTAACAGTTTTCTTGATTTCTTTGTCAACAAAATCTCTGCTCTGCGATCAGTACCGCCTCTTGTTGCCTCTGACCCCTCCAGCTCCCCGATGTGCCCTGCTGTTTTTGACCAGTTTAAACCTTTATCGTTGTCTCAGCTGTTGGATGTAGTGCAGAAACTACGCCCCGCAACTTCCCCTTCTGATAGCTTTCCCCCTCGTCTCCTAAAAAAGGTTTTTAATTCTGCTCATTCATTTTATTACTGTTTCATGCTTGTTTAGCTCAGCCTGTTTTCCAGCTCCTTTTAAGCATGCCATAGTGCAGCCACTTATCAAAAAACCTAGCCTTGACCCATCCATCCTTGCTAATTTTCGGCCTATCTCTAAACTCCCCTTTTTGTCCAAGGTGTTAGAGAAAGTAATGGCTACCCAGCTGGTATCATTTCTGGAAAACAATGACATTTGCGAAAAGTTCCAGTCTGGTTTTAGACCTCGTCATAGTACAGAATCTGCCCTTTTAAGAGTTTTTAATGATCTTATTTTAACTGTTGATTCTGGATGTGCTGCCATCATGGTGACATTAGATTTAACTGCTGCATTTGACACGGTAGATCACAGGACCCTGCTCTCATGCCTGGAGCATCATGTTGATATCAAGGGTGCTGCCCTCATGCTGCTCCAGTCCTACCTTACTGATAGGAGCTTCTCCGTGCATTTGGGAGATTTCTCTTCTAGTGTGACCCCTCTTACTTGTGGGGTGCCTCAAGGGTCTATTCTAGGCCCTTTACTGTTCACACTGTACATGTTGCCCCTTGGTTCCATTTTCCGCAAACATAATGTGTCTTTTCATTGGTACGCTGATGATGTTCAGATTTATCTCCCCATGCAAACGAATTGTAAAGACTCTGTACAATCTTTACTTGACTGCATAACTGGATGAGCCTCAGCTTCCTAAATCTGAATGACAGCAAGACAGAGGTCATTGTGTTTGGGCGTCATAAACATTACAGCGACTGTGCTGATGCTCTGCCCCCCTCCCTGGGTTCAAAAAAGTGCTCTGTCATTAAGAGCCTTGGTGTCACTTTCGACAGTGATTTTAAACTAGATAAGCAAATCGGCTATGTGGTCAAAAGTGCCTTTTTCGAGCTGCGACTTCTGGCCAGGGTAAAACCGTACCTCTCTCCTAGTGACCTGGAGAAGGTTATTCATGCTTTTATCTCTACAAAGCTGGATTTTTGCAACTCGCTGTATGTAGGTCTAGACCAGCGCTCATTGTGACGCCTGCAACTCGTACAGAATGCTGCAGCGCGTCTTTTAACAGGCACAAAGAAACGGGAACACATAACCCCAGTTCTGGCCTCTCTACACTGGCTTCCTGTCCGTTTCAGAATAGATTTTAAAATCCTGATGTTTGTTTTTAAAATTTTAAACGGATTGGCTCCAGCATATTTGACCGAACTGATACAGGTTCACAGACCGACCAGAGCTCTGAGGTCTGCAAATGAGTCCTACCTGGATGTGCCTAAATGCAGGCTAAAAACTAAAGGCGATCGCTCTTTTGCAGTGGCTGCCCCGAAGCTGTGGAACAGTTTACCGCTGCATATGCGGTCGTCAAAGACATTGGACAATTTTAAATCTTCTCTCAAGACTCATTTTTTCTCCCAGGCTTTTGAACCTGCGTGAGAAGAAAGTTGTTTCTGTGTGCTGTATTATACATCTCATCTCATATATTATTAGATTAAATTGTCTTTTATTTTTATTTTGTGAGTTTATTGTTATTCAATTATGTATCTTGTATTGCATTGGATTTTTTGTTGTGATTCAGTTATGTAAAGCACTTTGGTCAACCTTGGTTGTATATAAAGTGCTCTATAAATAAACGTGACCTTGACCTTGAAACACTGTTAAATGCTGTTTTTTCCCCAAGACCAAACACATTCTTCAAACAGCTCCTGGTACCTACACATGGGAAAAGGTTTATATAGTATCATCATCATCATCAGTGCTATATCAGGGTGTGTTAACTGTAAATTATGTGACATCCACAAAAAAGAGCCTATAAAAGGTAATAATCCCTCAGAAACACATTGCTTATACTCCTCATACTCCTTGTTTGGAGTATAATCTTTAAAAGGAAGTGAGCACGAGTTCCCAAAACAAGCACTTCTCAAGAAATTGAGACAGCCCAAGATCTGTTTGATCTTTATTACAGCAGTGGTGGAAGAAGTATTCAGATCCCTTACTTACGTAAAAATACTAATACAACACTGTGAGATTACTCCACCACAATAAAAGTCCTGCATTCAAAACTTACTTAAGTAAAAGTACAAAAGTTTCAACATCAAAATGTACTTAAAGTATCTACAGTAAAAGTACTGTTATTGGAGAGCTTTCAGCTAAATGTAAGTGGAGCAAAAAATAATTTGCCTCTTATATGTCGTGGAGTAGCAGTATAAAGGTACATAAAATGGAAATACTCAAGTAAAGTACAAGTACCTCAATATTGTACTGAAGTATTGCATCGAATGATATGGTCGAATGTGCATTACCATTTTGGACGATTTTCAGTTCAGATAATGTTACCCTGCAGCAGTGAAGTAACACCGATAACCTCCAGAGTGGCACTGACTCGTACGCTAATCCACTTGTTGTCGACAGACTGTGAGCAGAGACAGAGGAGACACAGAGCAGAGAGGAGAGGACAGGAGAGTTCATAAGTAGAGGATGTGCAATAGTATAACTATACGTAAAGCATGTGGACACTCATTTTTCATTTCATTTTTCAAATATGAATGACACTTGTGGGCACTTGAAAAAGTATCGTATACATTAATGAAAAACCAAATGTGCACATTAAAACGTATTTTATTGATTATACAAACATATCAATAGTAAACATATTACTCCTTCAAATGTTCAAACTCATGCCCCCGGCATTCACACACCTCACTAGTCGAGTGTAGCCACCCATGCTCACTCTGGCACCAAGGTCTTTATCAGCATCAATCTCCTGGCAAGCCTCTGAACTGAGTCATGGCACCAACAGATCCCCATCTTTTACACATCACTGGAAATACAAGTCCGTAGGTTCATACACTCCCAGAAATGATGAAAATAGTAATAGTAATAATGTTTTTAGAATATTTTATTCTAATTTAAAGAGAATAGTTCCACTAAAACACATCGCTTATATTTATGGCCTTATTTGGAGTATATTCTTTAAAAGGGACACTAAATAAACACAATCAACCAACGAAACCAGCCTTATAGGCCTTTAATCTCAAGCTGTCATGTTCATGAAAAAAAAAGGTCTAGTGAGCACCAGTTCCCAAAACAAGCACTTCTCAAGAAATTGTTGGGGATGCTGTCGTCCCAAGCGTAAATAAAAAAGAATGCAGTCATTTACCAATCCTTTTTGGCATGAGACTATGGCTTTGGGAGCTGGCCCACACACAACTGACAACCTTGCAGCTAAACTAGCGGTAGCGACTTGTTGTCTCCACTTTCCCTGAACTGTTATTATGGATCCCACTGCATTTCAGAACAGGTTTGTGCCGTTTTTTTGCCTTAGGGCATTCATAGTGATTCCACGAAGGTGTGATATTGTTGCACATTCATAGTGCAGTCTGGATTCGTGGAACGAGGTGGGAGGAGACGAAAGTGATGTGCACCAGAGCAGCAGCAGTGCTAATAGGCTCACAGTTAGCTCTGTAGCAGTATGTACTGCAGCAGTATGTGTTCAGTTAGCGACCTCTGTTTGTTTACAACAAGCACCGGCGGACACTGTGCACAGTTATCGATGCTGGTTTGTTCACAATAAGCGGAGGACGCTGTGCACAGTTAGCAACGGCGGCCGCAGTTGTTTTGCAGCTGCTGAAGATTGATTCGATGACTGACAGACCAAGTTGGAGGTGTGTTTGACGTCACGCGCAACGTCAAATATCCCGCCTTGTCGGGATGGCCATTTCATAGTGGTCCCGCTTCCAACAGTCCCACCAATTTTCCGCCTCTGTGACTACCTCTGAAGGTGTAAAATTGGTGGGCTCACTTGATCCTGGCATCCAGCTTCTGTCCCTTTCATAGTGCAGGCAAGACGTCAAAGAGCTGTAAATGTCACGGTGTGAAACGACGTCATGAAAGGGCCTGAGGATTGGTCAGAGCTGTGCTGTGGATTGGTGGGAAAATGGTAAAGGTTGGTTAGTTAGCAAAACTAACATTTAACAGGTAACAGTAACTTTAGGGTTAGGGTTAATTTATAATGAGAGATCTCATGTTGGTTTAATCATGTGAAAAAATCAAAGTGAAATCATTGGTTAATGAACGAATTTTTACGAATGTTACAGTTACTCTTTGCTAGCTTCTACCACAGTTTACAAGAAGACCCAGGACGTAAGGCACCGCGCTGAGTGATCTCATCGTTGAAGGGCATGTTTTGTTCTGAAATGCAGTGGGATCCATAATGATGCCTTCCGGACGGGTTAACTCAGGTGCCTGCTGGTTTATTTACAGTTGATGATCAGTTAACAAATTAGCATTACCATTTCCAAGGTAAACAATCAAAAAAAGATATAACTTATATCACCCACATCTTATTAACTCTACCAAGAAGGTAAAGACATGTCAGTCTAATGATCAGACAGAAACATATTTCTAAATATTTTTTTTATTTTTAAGTGACAGATGCATAAGCATGTTAAACTACATTAATTCCACATTCCATCTTAAGAAATTTTGTAATGCTTCTTTTTATCAGTGCTTTTATAGAAAGAAGGTTGCTGTATAGTAGGATAACTTAATCTATGTGCATAAACATAAAAAGGCAATTACAATGAAAATAGCAATTAAAATACACACAGGTCTAAACATTTTGAGAAATATTTCTATACATGGGAGGATTTCTGAGGAATGGTAATTACTTTGTCATTATCATTTTCTGGAAGCATGAATGGTCCTGCATGACGTCATCATTCATCTTCTATCAACGGCTGTGTGCCAACATAAACACTCAACACCTCCAGTGGGGGAGTTGGTGCCAATTTGTCACTCTTCAAGAGTCTTGAAGAGGATCAAACAAGTTTCCTTGGAAAACAGCTCTGCAACACCAAAAAGTAATTGAATGCAAATGTGACTCATGGGTGGGTAGATTAAATCAATGACACTCATAAAACTGCCACCATGAGCACAAACATTACGCAACATGAGCCTCCTGTTCCTCAACTATATATGGAAGTGAAACAGGATATCCACCGTGGAATTCTGAGGAAAATTGGATAGATTACAAAAACTCAATTTTTTTAAGCACTTCTCTGGAAATCGTGACGTACCTAACTGCACGTGTATAAAAAGGAGGTGCTGAAAACATGGGGCTCACAGTCGAGCAACCTCAGGGAAGAACACAGACAGCAAGGGGTGGGATTCTCTGAATTCACTGCACAAGCAACAGGCTTTGTATCACTTGTAGAAACAAGGATTCTGCACAAAACCTCTGAAGATCACTCACTGATTTCCACCATTCAAGACGAGATGAATCCTGCAATCCAGTGCATCATTCTCCTGGCCTGTGCTGTCATTTGCACTTCAGCAAGTGAGTGTTAATTCGTTGGATTTTTTAAAGCTTTTTTTTTTTTTTTTTAAATAAGCTTACTTTAAACTGAGAATATCTTTATGTTTTGCTGCACCTCACAAAGAAAATATGAAAGAAACGACAGCTGCTGTATGGATTATTTACCCTTGTTTTTCATTTTTACAGGTAAATGCAGATGTGCCGCTACAGTCAAGGGTGTAAAGCCCTCTCTCATCGCTGATGTAGAAGAGTATAAACCTCGTCCGTACTGCAACAAGAGAGAAGTCATGTAAGTATCTGCAGTAATATAAACAAAGACCATGCTAGCATTTTTATTTCTCAGTGCTGATTTTCTAATGACAGCAAAGTTAACGTTTTTTTTTTGTCTCACAGTATCAAATTGAAAGATAACAGCATGCGGTGTCTTGACCCCAAAGAAAAATTCACCCAAGCAGTCCTGCGAACAATACTAGTGTAAGTACAAATTTTTCTTTTTACATAATGCACTTTCACTGACCACACTGTTAAACAAACAAAGGTAAAAGTTTGGCAGAAAAACTTGCCAAACACAGTAAACAACCATAAGTTATCTTACAGATAATTTATTTTAAAATATGGATAATATACAGTAAATGTCTGTATTTTAAAATGTATACAGTATTGTGCAATGTCTTAGACAGGTGTGGAAGAATTGATGCTGGTTTGAAGGCAAAGGGAGCTCACGCCAAGTGATTTAATTTAGATTTTTCTGTTTTTTCAGATTTTTCTGTTCACTCACTTTGCATTTTGTTAATTGTTAAAAATAAAATATTAATATAATATATAATATATATAATATTTCTATTTTTGAAAGCATTGTTATTTTACAGCTTTTTTTACACCTGCCTAAAACGTGTGCACAGTACTGTATATCTGTAGAATAATGTTACATTACATTTAAAGTTTTACTGTGAAAAAACAAAGCTGCCTTAATTTTACATTTTTTTTTTTTTTACATAGTATTCATTCTAATTTAACATTCAAGAATAAAAGGGAAAACGATCTATTTGAATTTGATATAGAGGGGTCACAAGTAACCATGGCTTTTTTTTCTTTATTGTTGCTGTAAGGGATGACAGGCTGTATAGGTTGGAAATTACTGCTTAAGTGCCACTAGCATTAAATAGTGTGACAAAGGAAAACAAATACAAAAAATCAAGTTACAAGTAAACAAGTAGACGTCTCTTCGTTTTAAGGTGTCACAAGCCAAAAAAGCTGGAAATTTACATTTCAAAATAAAAGTTTAATGTTTAAAATTTGATGTGCTTTCTTTACAGGCAGAGGGTGAAGGCGCAGATGAACTCCTCCAGCCTTAACGCCGCCGCCACTACAGTGTCAGCCACAGTGTCGGCTACAGTGATGCCAACATCATCATAATCTAAATTTGTTTATCATCGTTCTATAAGGAGATCAGCACACCTTCAAAAAGCAAGGGTTTGGTTGCTGTAGTTCCTGCTTGTTTTTGCCAGTTTAACCAACGGCATTGCAATGCTAAAACAAGTCAAATGATTTCACTTGTTTAAAGCTTTGCACACTGGGAGCTGAAAGTGACAGCAAGATGTAACAAGAGTGAACAGAGTGTATGCATGCGACTGGTGTATTTCCATGCTTAATCCTCTGAACTCCAAGCTGTTTTTTGCTCTTTTTACATTTCACTGCAGCTCTATGGAATCAGCACAACCATGGCTAGAAATAACTCCAAAATGTCTTTTGTGCAAAAATAGCACAGTTATAATGACATAAATCCTAACAAAAAAATTTAAAAAACGAAGTTGAATTTCTCTGATAGAACTTTTTTTTTTTTAAATTGGAATCAAATTTAATTATTTTCACAATACTGGGGGGAAAATGAGTCTCCACATGCTATACACCTCCTGTCCTCTCCTCTCTGCTCTGTGAAAATAGAGCAGAAATAATGCCTTATTTGAAAGGATGTGGATGATACCTGTCTGGCTGTGGATTTTGCTTGTTCACTTTTGGATTAAATATCCACTTAAAAGATATTGAAAAGAAAGAAATAGTGCCTTAATTGAATCCACAGTGACTTAGTTGTTGTTTTTTACTGTGATTATATTATTTGTGTCCACCCTGCCTTTTATTCTCCACACCTTGAAGCAATTATAAAAATCTGTCAAGCTTTTTGTAGCAGCATTGATTGTGTTTTAATTCAAGCTGACAGATATGTGAAAAAACGGAACTGAACTGAAAAAGTGATGGCAAATGTGAACTTTGTTATGTCAGTCTTTCTATTTTTTTTATTACAAATATGTATTTATGTCTGTGTAGATGATACTGTATGTGTGACATGTTTAATAAAGAGCTGTAAAACAATTCATGGGAGAATTGTTTAAAAGAAAAAGACATCTTGGTATTTTAATTAAAATAAAGTTAAAATGCAGCCAGTGAAAAAAGTTTCCAACAATGGCATCCTCTAGATAGCTGCATTGTGAACAGTATTCTTACTTTTTTAAGGTGTAATTCTGCACAGGGACTTTAATCTTTCTGAGAAAACGTACAGAAACCAAAGTCAATGCTGTCTGTCTTGAGACGGAGCATTTTCCACAGCTGCTGCCAGCCTCTGGAACCTGCTGCCAAAACACATCAGTGACTGTACAGACCTGCCCACCTTCCAAACACTCACAAAAACTCACTTATTCACAATGGCTTTGAATGCGTAACTGCTTTGAGTTATTTTGAGCTTTATCTTTTTATTCTTTCTGGCTGTGCTTTTAAACCATTTCAAATTGGTCTCCCTAATCTGTAAAGTGTCTTTGAGGATCATGAAAAGCGCTCTATAAATAAAATGTAGTATTATTATTATCATTATTATAACTGTTATTATTATTGTCTGTCTGTCTGTCTGTCTGTCACTCTCTTGCTGTCTGTAATTCTGTCTTGCTTGCTTTCTGTCTCGCTTGCTGTCTGTCTTTGTCTACGTGTCTGTCTTGTTGTCTGTCTGTCTCACTGTATTGTTTGCTGTCTGTCTTGTCCGTTTTGCTGACTGTCTATTTGTCTGTCTTTCCATCTTTCTGTCTGTCTGTCTGTCTGTCTGTCTGTCTTGCTTGCTGTCTGTCTTGTCTGTCTCACTATATTGCTGTCTGTCTGTCTGTCTGTCTGTCTGTCTGTCTGTCTGTCATTTTGTCTTGCTTCCTGCCTGTCTTGTGTTAGAAAAATTGCATGAGGAAACCTTGAAAATTGATAATCTGTCACCGACAGAAAAAATCTGTCACCAACAGAAAAAACCTCACCATTTTTCTGCGCATTCTTTGATGGGGAAATGAAGAGCTGGAGACGTCCAAGTTTCTCAGTTTAACAAAAGTTTTATTACAATACGTCAAAAAATGTGCACTTTACGGAGATCTCCGGGTTCAAAATTAACTCATGTCCCTGAATACAAACAGACGTGTTTCAGTTCGTGAAGTCTGAACCACGACTCTGTCCCTGGAACCCATTAAAATAACCTTACAATTGTTTACAAAACATGCTGGTCGATTTCCTCCAGGAAGTCCCGCCCTCTTGATCGCTGATTCGCCAGTTTTAATTAATACAACGGCACGTCAATGCCAGCTGGGCATACGATCTTGCTGCCCCGGACAAGGCCATCCTGGCCTCTCCAGGACATTCAACAAAAAACATTCTGTTTTGTTATTGTCTCACAAAGATATTATGTCTACAGAGTCAAAGGTTTCTCACTGTGTCACATAGATTGTAAAAGTCTAAAAAATATGAACCAGACAATAAAATAAAATATATGTAGTCAAAGTTTCTAAACCAAAATTAACACACAAACATAATCATTGTATCAAATCATATTGTCTGACTTAATATAAATGCATAGAGATATTTATTACAGTCAAGGTTTGACCTTTGATAGTGACCTGCGTCACTCACAGAGAACAGAGACAGAGAAGCAGAAATAAAGCATAAAACCATTTACCAATATAGAAAATAATCAATTATTTTAACACTTGTCTGTCTCAATGTCTTGCTGTCTGTCTTGTCTGTCTTGCTTGCTGTCTGTCTCACTATCTGTCTGTCTGTCTGTCTGTCTGTCTGTCTGTCTGTCTGTCTGTCTTGGAAAAGGTAGAGTGGCACATCTCTCATCGTTGAAACCTTCTGTTACAATAGTTGCAGCAACAAAGCTGATAAAGCAGATCTGCTCCCACTGCAGTATACTACCTTCCTTCACTGTTGCCTGTAATAAACACAATAACAAACTCACTTTATAAAGACACAATAGAAACCAAGGTTTTTACCTAAAAAAGTCCCCTTAAAGTTGTTTTTCAAAAGATAAGAATTTTGCCAAGTCATACAGTAAAACATCATTTCATTTCTTAGTCATGTGGCCTTGAGGCTTTGCATGATGACCCACTTTTATCCCACATATTTGACCCCAACCTCCCCTAAAGACACATGCCTTCAATCATAAGGGAGTAATATTTCTTAAGTCTGGAAGCGCTTTGTCATCAGAAAAGGGCTGTTTCACTTTGACAGTTATGATCCATGTCCTCAATGATGCTTTATTTTTTTAGTTTTTTTTAGTTTAATCCCAAAACAAATTGATTATAACAGACTAAATGGAATAAATGTTTCTTCTTCATATCCCACCTTTCCACTTCAGATGTTTTAAAAATCATGACTGTTTTTTTACCATCAAATGAATATAGATTACTCTCTTCAATGGGTGTTTTTGTGGCTTCACTGACTTGCTCATGGGTCTTCTTGTATTGATGAATGTTCAGTTTAATTCCACAAATAGATGAAAGCTCTAGTTAACAGTAACTTCATTTATCTTCAAACAAGTCAACATTATACACATTGTAAATAGCAGCAGCAATATTGATTAAATACCAGCATAAATATGATCAAATATCTGTAGAAATATTGATTAAATATCATTAGAAATATTAATTAAATTCCAGCAGAAATATGAATAAAATATCAGCAGAAAACTTTATTTAATACCAGCAAAAATATTAAAGAAATACCAACATAAATATGAATTAAATACCAGCAAAAATATTATGAAATTCCTGCAGAAATATTCATTAAATATAAGTAAAAATATGAATTAAATACCAGCAGAAATATTTATTAAATATCAGCAGATATCTTTATTTTATACCTGCAAAAATATTGATGAAATATCAGTAGAACTATTTATGAAATACCAAAAATATGTCTTAAATACCAGCAAAGATATTATGAAATACCTGCAGAAATATTCAGTGAATATCAGTAGAAATATGAATTAAATGCCAGCAGAAATATTAATTAAATATCAGAAAAATATTATGAAATAGCAGCAGAAATATTAATTAAATATCAACAAAATTTCTTATTTATTGCCAGCAAATATATTAAAGAAATACCAGCAATAACATGAATTAAATATTAGTAGAACTATTCATTAAATACCAGCAAAAATATTATTAAATACGCGCAGAAATATGAATTAAATATCAGTAGAAATATTAATTATCAGCAAAAAAATTCAATAATTTGTACAATTACACTTCAACATTTGCTTTAATACCAGCAAAAATATTAAAGAAATGCCAGCATAAATATTAATTAAATATCAGTAGAAATATTAATTAAATACTAGCAGAAATATTAATTGAAAATCAGCAGAAATAATTATTTAATACCAGCAAAATATTAATGAAATATCAGAAGAAATATTAATGAAATATTAGCATAAATATGAACTTTAAATATATAATATATAATATAATATAATATATAAAACTGAGAGGAGACACTTTTACATAGTAACTCTATTGTGCTGTATATAAATGGTGAGAACAAGCAAAAAAAAACACTGTTATCTCACAGTATCATATGTGCAGTAGCTGCAGGTCAAACTGTGTTTGTTTACAAAATTGTATCTGTTGATCATTTTCCTCTTTCATATGTAGAGGGAGAACACAGAGTTATGACAGGCAGAAGAGAAATGACGCTGCAGGCCAAACGTCCAGACAGACGCACTCTGTCTCCATGACTCATCTCTCTCTCCGACAACCGCCAGCATGCTGCGTCTTAACCTCAACGGGGCCTCTTGTCTGTCCCTGAACTCACCGTCCCATGACTACCTTCTGCTGCACATGTGAATGCACCAAAGTGAAACCAACACACACACACACATGTATACAAACTGGGGGTTTTCTCAATTTCCCACAACCAAGTTTAAGCAGAGCACATGACCGCTGTATGTACAAATATCAGAGAGCAGAATGTATAAAAACGGTCGCAACAGCTGTATGACATCTGCCTTGAGTTGAAGAACCTGACAAGCACCAGCATAAACAAGATGAAGCTCTGCATCCTGCTCGTGTTTGGGACCCTGCTCGCCCTTGTTTACGGTAAGAGCACAACTTACTATAGCTTCTACAAGACTAAACATTAATGGTAATGTAAAACCTCAGAGGCTTGGAATGACGGTTAATGATGGTTAAAGTGGGTTGATAATGTCTGATAAAGCTGCTGGTAAATAGCTGCAAATAATAACATGTTTCCTGCCAGAATAGATTAAACATGTGTCAAAATAAAACATATAATAAACATGGTGTCAAAGAGTGGAGCAAGGAGTTTTTCCAGGGAAACCAGTGGGTTTTTTTTTTTTTAAAAGTTGGAATTAATTAAACTTTTGTTCACAAACATTCCACATCGTGTTCCAATCATAGACTGTATAAAATGTTCCAATGTTAAGTGATAACGTCCCTTATCTGGCTCCAGATGTAGTTGGTCGTGGAGGAGCCCATTTTAGCTATTCTATTACTAGTATATACAATAACATGATGTGTTTTATATGTAAAATCTTAATCTGCAAAGTAACTATGACTGTAATTTATTAACTGCAGTAGAAGGAAAAAGTTAAGTTTTTCCTTCTGAAATGTACTCGACTAGAAATACCATAAAATGGAAATAAAGTACTTTAAAATTGTACTGTACACTGTAAAATAGTAATAATAACAATAATCATAAAAACTGTAAAAATATCCAACCACTTATCGTCAAATAACATTAAACACAAAAAAATTTGTACGGACAATTTATTTTAAAAATATGGATAATACACAGTAAATAGCTGCATTTAAAATAAAACATTACATTATTATTGTATTAAAAGAATGTTTTACTGTGAGTGTTTTTACCATTACTTTTTTCAGTTATTTTTACAATTTCTTTTTGCATTTTTTAAACATACATTTAGTTAGTTTTACTGTAAAAAACATTAATAAAATTTACAGTTAGCAATACAATATATATATATACTTTTTTTCATAAGATTCACTGTAATTTAACAATCAAGACCATTGAGTAATTTAATGATCCTGTAAAAAAAAATTATATTGTCTAAAATTTTGATTTTTTATGCCATTTGCACACAAAACAAGAAAAACCCTGTAAAATTATACAGTAAATTTCTGTAAAATAACTCATTTTTACAGTATACAGTGCTACAGCACTGCAGTTAATATATTTAACTAAATTTAACCGCTGAAGTTACTACGACTAAAAAAAACTAAATGCAGGCCTAATCTTCACCAACATACGAATGAATGAACCAGTGGCGGTAACTTAACTGCATCATGAGTTGACAGTTTAAGTTGTAGTGAACAGGAAGCTGGCAGCAGGACAAAAGGAGGAAGTGCCTGTTTTACCGCAATACCAGCTGGTGGTTGTGATGAAAGCCTTCAGTTAGAAAGTGATCGTGTCAACACTTAAGACACACTTAAGATTTACCAGCTGCCTGATGTTGCAATCTAAAGTTCCAGTGAATACAACAGGAAAGGGAGAGGAAGGTAAACTCATGACTTCAGATGAATGCTGACAAGTCTCTGTCGGGCTCCAGAGCTTTGTCTATCGCTGTTGTGTGTTGGAAAACCTTGCACAATATGAGTTCAGCAAGACTGCAAAAAACACAAAGAATAACCCAAAAAAAAACATGAAATAATTGATTACTGCAGAATAGGAATTTTGTATTGGCTTTGCAAAACAGCATGAGCTTCTCAAGACTAAATTGCAAACATCTGCATGTTCTAAACTGTGGAATAGAAGATGTTTGAGGTCAAGTTTGACTTAATAAATAATTTAGAAAATCTCTGCCAAGAATGAGAAGTTGTGAAGTATGTTGTGTGTTTAGCTACTTTTTAAGTGGTGAAATTTGACTGAATAATGTCTGTTGGTGACAGGAATGCCGCCAATCAGCCGGGACTACAACACGCACTGCCGGTGCCTTCAGCTGGAGTCGAGGATCATCCCTCCGGACAGCCTGAGGAGCATCAAGCTCGTCCCTGAAGGGCCTCACTGCCCCGACAGGGAGGTCATGTAAGTGTAGTTATGAAAGAGTAAAACAACCTAGATTGTAATTTAAGATCTCAAAAAAGGGCCGCAACTAATGACTATCTTTATTTTCATGAACCCTGTGAACCCCAGACGTATGTTTTCTTTAAAAGACTACCAAAAATACACAGTTTGTTGAAGAAAGAAACTGTAAAAACAGGCATTATGAGCGAATTTTTAACTTTCCGACAGTCGTTGATTCTACATGTCTCATTAAAAATGTTGTCAAAAAAGATCCTGTTAAAAACATTAAATTCTGCTCCTCAGAGACTCTATGAAGCCATGATTGGTCCTGCTGAGACGAACGGTCACGTGACAAATATTCACTGAAAATCTGTTTACACAGAGCTGAGAGGAGAGGACAGGAGAGGCTGTAAACATACAAATAGTTCAATATGTATAGCATGTGGAGACCAATAACAGATTAAATTTACAGTGAATTTAAAGGTAATATATATCCAGCGCTGGTTATGTCCTTGGCATTGTTTCTAGGAAGTTTTGGATTTGGAAAAAATAAAAATCATTATTTTTTCAGCTTTTTAGAGTATGATTTGAACAAAAATTAGAACATGGGGTGTTTTTAAGATGAAAACAGCACTCCTGGTTGGTTATAAGGCTTTTTTAACACAATATGTAATAATTTTACATTTGTTGTGTTTTTTAGGCAAAAA
Source organism: Centropristis striata (assembly GCF_030273125.1). Lineage (NCBI taxonomy): Eukaryota > Metazoa > Chordata > Actinopteri > Perciformes > Serranidae > Centropristis > Centropristis striata. Next base: position 9,460,144 of record NC_081533.1, read on the forward strand.
TATATTTTAAAAATAGAAAGCTTCTCAATCTAAATTTTTAAAACATATATTTAAATGAAATGTAATTGCACATACAATTATGACAGTTTATTCTGATAGTAAAATTAATGTATTTTTTTTCAATAATATGTTTTTTTTACAGGCCTGAGTTAATAAAATGATAAACAGATTAACTTAATTGTAAGTAAATTAGTAGAATAATAAAAAAAATTGAATTTATATATATAATATAAAAAAGAAAAAGAAACAAATGATGAATAAAATAAGGGATACATTAATGAAAAAAAATTAAATAAAGTAAGTAGAGGTATGAGTTGTAATAATAAAAAAGAAATTATTATATTTTTTATGGGTTATGTGAAGCACATTCAAATGTTATTAATCGGCCCTATACAAATAAAATTGCCTTGCCTTTGAGACAGGATTTAGGTCAGTTTGTGGGGAGATATTATGAAGAAAATAATACAGAAGTTGAATTCCTGGAGAGGGTGGGAATGCTCTTTTACTCAAGATCTCAGTGTTTATTAAACCCTGGCTCTAAATTACTTTTTTTGTTTTTGTTTGAGCAGCGCTGGACTGGCGAACGGGGAGAAGGTGTGCCTGAACCCTCGGTCCTCCTGGGTGAAGAAGCTGATTCACTTTGTTCTTGAGAGGCAGCTGCAGCCTCAGGGTGGAGCTCCTCCCAAGACTCAAGGGAAATAATCACATGATGATGATACAATTTTAAAACATGTTGCAATTAAAGCTGTAGTGGCTTTCTGCAGCACTGAGCCATGCTGTTTTACTTTAATGAATAACAATATTTAACCAGGTTGTATAACTTCTTTTTATCGTATTTGGTCTGATTTTTTTTTTTACTACAAATAACATTGATTGTGGACTTATATTGTCCGTTTGTCAGAAAGATTGTGTGAATGGAGGTGTTGGAAGCCTTTGTGTGTGTAAGGTATTTAACTGTGTGTTAATTGAAAGTTTGGTTGTTTGACATTTTGAAGCAGATATGTAGCATGAAATCTGTAATATTCTAATATGTAGCATCATTTATGTGCAAAAATTGTGTGGAGCTTCTCCAGCTTTGTCAAGCTCCTGTTCCTATATCTGTGAGGCTTTAAATAAAAACCAATTGAACAAAGTTAAAAGTGGTGTTTGTTCTGTCTTTGCTCTGGATGTGAATCCTGTAGCATCATATAGTATTTATACATACATACATATACAATGTCATTATTAAACAAAGAATATTTCAATTTAACTTTAATTTATCCCTGATTCAGGAAAAAAAGTTGATGTAAAACTGTATAAAACAGTAAAAAGTAATAAAAACAGTATGAAAATGATATGAGGGGCCATATAGGCCATAACTAATTTATATTTACCTCTCACATTCACACCTTTTTTGTGTATGTGAGAGGTAAAATTGTGAATATGAGAGTTAGTGAAACAAGTTTTTCCACAGATAACCTGCCAGTGAAACTACTTTATGCTCTATTTAAAACGTGTTTCACATCTAAACTAAAACTACACACAACTGGCTTTATGTTTACAGTTTATAGCTCTCTGACAATGGAGGGAAACGCCATGCCATGAAATGTTTTCCACCCTAAATAACCCGTTCTAAACATGAGGGGGTAGATGATTTCTTACCATCTATTATTATATTTTATATTTCACATGCGTACTGCTCCTTACTTTTGCAATAAAGTATTTCTGATTCTGATTAATATGGAGTGAAATGTAGTGAAACAAACCTCTCCCAGATAACATTAACCCTTTGGAGTTTGGGGTTTTGTTTGTTTTGGACTTTTACCATGACGTGTTGGTATCATTGTTTTCAGCACAACCTCATCTATATGACCTTATTATTATTTTTTTCATTTTGACTTACTGGATTTTGAACACAAAAAACACACAAAAACACACAAAAAAAATTACAAAAAAAACCCCACATAAAAACACAAAAAATACAACCCCCCCCCCCCCCCCCCCCCCAAAAAAAAAAAAACATTTTTTTTAATAATAAACACACATAAAATCACACACAAAAAATGATACAAACACAAAGAAATAACAAAAAACAGTTGACACAAAAAATGCTGAATGCACACTGCAATATTAGAAGACTCTCTGCAAAAAAAGTAAAATCATGTTACTATACTTGGTCGAGGTGTTGTTTTTTTATACCTTTGCTGAAAAAGGGTTGATGCATTAAATTGGACATGGAAACTTCTGGAAAAGCCAAAACTTTAGAGTTCAGCTGACAGCAGGGCTCCATGCTGCTTCGTTTTTACGTCGTGACGTCATGACGAAGTCGCGCTCCAGCGCTTTCATGGACTCCAGAGGGTTAATCTGTGTCAAAGCGCCGATCCCTCTCCCCGGAGAAAAAAACGTGTGTGGGAAATCCTTTCAGAATAAGTCAGGGTGTGGCGCATACTTGATCCCTTATGTAATGATTGATTGGGACAACAAAGTACAGGAAAAGTGTGGCTTATAAACTGATAAAGGAAGGTAAAAATGAGATTGACAGTGTTGAGCGAAGGCTGCTCTGTTGTTTCTGGAGGAAATTGGCAAAGGAAGAGCTTAGACGGAGCATGACGTGTTTGGGTTGATGGTGCGGATGGCAGCACGCTGATTTGTACGGTGGCCCTGAGAGCTCACAGCACTGCAACTTGAGAAAACACATGCAAGTACACAAAACACAAGCAAATTGAGAAAACATCTTCATTAATTTGACAACACGTGCGCAGCATTTAGAAATAGCGCTGCAAAGACCACAACACAACACGATAAGAAAACGTGCAGCAAATAGATCACAACACAACAAAAGTGTTTCCAGAAGACACTTATAAGTGATGCACACGTCTGGACACGCATGTGATGTTATCAAGTTATTTCAAGATAATGATAATTTCATGTTATAATGTGATATATATAGCGTTAGCCCGCTAGTTTGTATCAATCACACTGCAGTTAAACAAATCAAAAAAATCTCTCAACGGCACCCAGTTGGTCTTGGTCTTGCTCACCTGTTAACGTTCGTGATTTTTTAATTATCTTGAAATGATGACATAATATCTTTGAATGGTCCTCTGGACTAAAAAGAAAAGTTCCTGCAAAAATTCATGCCTCAAGCTGTAACACAGCCAAAATGATCAACAAATGAAAAAAAGAAGAGAAAAATGGCCTAAAATCCCAGAGGAGGGCATAAGGGTTAAATATTTTTTCCTAAATACTTTATCTGCTTGTTTTTAGCCTTTTATCTGCCTGTTTTTAGTCTTACATTTTTATATTTGAATGTCATTCTATATATGTCTCTTTTAAATGCTTTTAATGTTTTGTGTAAAGCACTTTGAATTGCCCTGTTGTTGACAGGTGCTTTACAAATAAACTTGCCTTGCCTTGTTGTTCAGTTCTGTGAGACTGGGTGTTGGCAGTCTGATTATTTTGGCAGCAGTGTTGGTTTTAGTATGAAAGCTACGCACTCTTTGATACATGACGCCCCTGGTTTCTGCATTTGATCATCTTGAAAAGCTTTTATTTGGATCGGGGTGATTCAATCCCATGTTGCTTTGGGAAAAAACGGCACAACAGTGGGCTAGATTAGCTGCTACTGGATAGCAAATGGTAATCAATCATATAGTGGTAGTCAGCCGACAATAGCTCAAAATATATAAAACATATTCCAAAGCCAGTCATGAGCATCATTACATGTTTGAGCTCTTCCAACAATGTGTTTCCTCTGGCCCTTGGAGTTTGGATGGGAGTAGTGTTATGGTGACTTCATGTTTTTTGGTACTCGCATCGGTTCAGTGCAACAGAGCCACTCGGTCCAGTCCTCTCCTGAGAAAAAGAAAGACACCTCTTAAACAAGAAACACTCCCTAGTTAGCCATGACTATAGTATGATACAATGTTGTTTCGGGAAATAACATTCATTACCATTACTACTTTTATTGGCTTGCGATGTTTGTCCTGATTCAACCCTGAAAGCAGGAGGTTTATGTCTGTGAGAAATGGGTCAGGATTAAAGAATATGTGTCTTTTTTACCCATCTTCTTCTGTTGTTGTAAAGATGATACTTCCTTTTTAGGTAAAGACCACAGATACATTAAATAGTAGCATTTTTTACCACAAATATGTTGAACGTGATAATGTCTGAACCATTCTGCAACCTGTTCTCAATATGATGCTTTAAAGAGACTACACATGACATTCAGTACATTAATAATGCAGAAACCAGAAATGTGCTATGCAAAGATATATTGGAGTAATGGAGTCCTGACAAGAGAATGAAGTCGCCGAGCTTCTCTGTTCTTTGTTGACGACAAACAACAACAAATTAGTGTGGTAGGTGTAGATGATTTTTATACATTTTAAATTGTACTTCACTACAATATGGAAAATAATAAGTCCTGCACAGCACAATCATGGCTAGAAGTGTGAACAACTCAAAAATGTCTTTTGTGCAGAATAACACCATTATAACATTAATTATATTTAAAAAAGTTAAATTTCTCTAATAGAATAAAATATAATTTATATATACAACACTTTTTCAAGTGCCCACAAGTATCATGAAGTTAAAAAAAAACACACATTTTGAATTTGTCTTTCATTATTACAACCATACCCCTTCTTACTTTATGTTATTTTAATAATTTATCTCTTATTTTATCCATAATTTGTATATATATATATATATATAAATATTTTATTTACATTTAATCATTTTATCAACTCAGGCCTGCAACAAAATTCTATTATTAATGGGAAAAATATTTACATTCATTTTATTATCAAAATAACTTGTCATTGTCATTTTACGTGCAATAAATTTAATTTAAATACATGTTTTGTAAATGCTGATGCTGTATCTCCTTACAAAATGATATAAAAAAGATATTTTATTCATCATTTTGAGCCTAAAAAACCTGACAAAAAAAGACTCAAATTAAATATTGTGTCAAAAGAAAATAAAGCCCACCAGGAGTGCTTTTGTTAATCTTTAAAAACAAAAACTTCCCAGAAACAATATCAAGGACAAAACCAGCCCTGGATTTATATCACCTCTAATTTCACTGTAAATTGACTCTCTTATTGGTCTCCACATGTTTCCAGCCTCTCCTGTCCTCTCCTCTCAGCTCTGTGTAAACAGATTTTCAGTGAATATTTGTCACGTGACCGTTCGTCTCAGCAGAATCAATCATGGCTTCACAGTGTCGCTGAAGAGCACAATTTAACCGAAATATCACAATTTTAAGCTTCATTTTGGTTACTTTTTCTAAAGGAAAACTTTCATAACCTATGATCCTTTCAAGTACTGGAGGAAAGTTGAAATTTTGATGGTAATGTCTTTTTTAAAGTGTCTTTCTACAATAAACTGTGTATCCTTGGTGAACTTTAAAATTAAACATACCTTTTGATGGTGCCGGTGGGATGGTTGGGTTAATTTATAATAATGTTGAAGTAGAGGAGTTAACCTCAATGTGCTTTGACCGTTAATCATCAGTCTCATTAATCAGGTCCTATCTGTGATGCTGACATTTCCACTTTAAGAGGAATATAAATATTTTAATAGAAGTTTGGACTACAGTAAGAGATAAATCCCATGTTGTTAGGCAAAGCTCCAACCCTGATTCCCTCCTTTCAGCCTGTGACATAGGCCCTTTCAAAAATAAATAGATGTCAAGAAGAAATGTTTTTCTAATTTAGAGTAAAACACACCAGATAAAACAAGTAATTACAGTAGACATCGAACACACGGACGCTTTTAAATTATTTAATGAAGAGGCAGCTTTCAAAGTATGTAGGACGGAAGTTGCTGAAATAAAATACATATAAATACAATATTTTATGAATAAAGACATAAAATGTACCAAAAATATCAAAAATATATATAAAATGTGACAAATTGATATTCATTTCTGCTAAATTTGCTTCTCCAATATTTACATACGTATAATTCCCCTATTTTTATTTTTTTTCTATTTATTTTATTTTTTTAAATTAATTTTAAATATTAGGGAACATTCAATATGAAAGTAAATAGGGGAATTACCACAAAAATAAATAAATGAAGTAAAATAAATATCAATTTAGTTTTATTACTATTCATTATTAATGCATATATATATATATATATATATATATATATATATATATATATATAAGATATTATTTGTGGTACATTTATTGGCATATTTATTTATTTATCTATCATGTCATTCATTTATTTGTTTATTTTGTCTCCAGTCCTCTTTAGAAAAGAGGTTCACAACATTTTTAATTAAATACAATAAAAAATAATAATACAAAGAACTGTTCTGAAATAATTGCATTCTTCCCTTAAACGTCAACATTTTTGTCTCAGACACCATTAGTTTGAATGTTAATTAAAATTGGAGGGATAATGTATTTTATCTTTGTTGGTTGAGCAAAATATTTTTTATCACTCAAAATTATTCTTCTGTGAAAATGTGCGTCAACACAACACAAAAACTCACAAAAAAGGTTCAGATAAATTTCAAGGACGAATTCTCTGCTGGACGGCTCATAGAAAACAAAAGAAACAGTTTCCCCATTGTAAACACAATTACTGCTTTTTGTCATTTTACTTATTAAACTTCACAGATTCATCAACTATAAGAAAAACATTTAATTATCTCTAAAAAAACAAATTATTCACAACACTGTTGTTCACTGTGACTGGACTGAGAGGAAGGATTCCTGAGAAAGTGTTTTTTGGTTTCAATGTGAACAGTAACATAACAAAGATAAAGGCACTTATCACATTGTTCTGAATGACTCAGATCAGCTGTTCTGTGGAACTGGCACCTTGGAGTTTCCCATATGAAGAGTTTATCACATCAGGGTTCAGGTTCCAGTTTGTTTAGAGTCTTGTGCAACAACGTAACCCTTCCCCTGTGGGAACCAGGCCTGCAGGGCTTCAGCCCAGCTGCCCGTGTTGCAGAAAGTCAATAAGATGTCAAACACTGTGGACAAAGAGAGAGACGGCATTAATTAGGGATGGGCGTTTGGAAGAAACCTGCCAACTCAGCATCTATAACGTTAACGATCAATTAATCAAGTAATCGGTACGTTTTTATACATCCAGTATGTATAAAAACATGCACACAGGTGCATCTCGATACATTAGAATATGATGTAAAAGTCCATTTCCAGTAGTTCAAGTCAAACAGCCCCAACCAAGTATTGAGTCATATAGATGGACATACTTTTCAGAGGCCAACATTTCCATATTAAACATACTTTTTAAAATTGGTCTTTTGTAATATTCAAATTTTCTTGAGATACTGAATTTTAGGTCTTCATTAAATGTAAGCCATAATCATTATAATTAGAAGAAATTAAATAAATGAAGACATGAAATGTTTCATTCTGTGTGTAATGGATCTATATAATGTGTTATTTCCACTGTTTGAATTGAATTACTGACATAAATAAACTTTCTAAGATATTCTAATTCATTGAGTTGCACCTGTACATTGGTAAAATAAAAGATATATATACAGGACTATGCAGAAGCCTGTTTTGATAACAGACGCTTATTTTGAAAGGACTAAAAGAGACTTCCTGTCGATCGTAAAACTAACTAAAGTGAGATTAAACTGTAAAAAAAACGTCAAGGAGTTCAATGTTGGGTTTTTTTTTAGCCCCCGAAGAGGCATGAGGTTAGTTTTCACAGTAATTTTGCATATTTAAATGTGTTTTTGTGTTAAAATAAATTTTGGATAAAATTAAACCTAGTAATTCATGCTAATAAGGTTTGATACAGTAAGCTAGTTTGCTCAAATTCATACTCGTCTTTGTTTCCCCTAGAATTATTTTCAGCAGCGGTGCTGCTGTGTCCGTGGCCATGAGCAGTGTTGCCAACTCCTCAGTAAGGAAAGTAGCTATTGGCTGTCCTAAAAATCAATAGAAGTCGCTAAATGACGTCATCACCTAATTTGCATAATTTACCATGTGCATGTACGTGTAATTGACACTGTAGGAGAGAGGAATAACGTTGTGGGGAAGACAAAAAGTCAGTAAAAAACACCCTAAATATGTTTAGAACTGCAAATGCACTGTCTTCTGTCATAATTTCAACCCTGCTCCTTAAACCGGCCTCGGGCCTGGCTAAAGTGACCATAAAGAGACACTGACTGTAAACCAGCCAGCGGCGACTTCGCGCATGCGCTATTTGCAGACTGGACGCTTAGGGGTTAACTTCCCCTCCGGCTCTGTGACTGCTGCGGGAGGACTGTGCCGCTTCGACTCGTTCTTACTCCTCTTAAGGAGCCGCGGGGGTCAGCGGCTCCTTAAGAGGAGTAAGAACGAGTCTCCAAAAGTCTCCAATAATACCAGAAAAAGTTGCAGGATTTGTTGCTAGTCGCTTTTTTGAAAAAATAGTCACTAGGGGGTCTGAAAAAATCTAGCGACAAAGTCGCTATGTGCCCTGAGGAGCTACGCTGTTATGTTGATGTGACAAGTCGAAAATAATGTTGTGTGTTGATGTGCTCACACAGTGCGAGGGGAAATCATTAGTGACGCATTTATATTAATAATCATGTGAAATTTCAGCAGCTGCTGAATGAATGTAGATAGATAGATAGATAGACAGACAGATATGGTAAATGGACCTGCACTTATATAGCGCTTTTCAACCACTCAAAGTGCTTTACACTACAGACTGCGCTCATTCACCCTTTCACACACACATTCATACTGGTGGCAGAGGCTACCCTAAACGGTGCCACCTGCCACCATTGGGAATTCATTCTCACACGATGAACACAGCATCAGGAGACATTTGGGGTTCAGTATCTTGCTCAAGGATACTTCGACATGTAGGCTGCAATGGTCAGGGATCGAATTACCAACCCTTCGGTTGGGGGCCAACCAACTCTCCCAACTGAGCCACAGCCGGTCAGGTCTGGTGCTCCTCTCCGACCTCTGCCCTCCTTTGCCGGCGCCTACCTCCAAGTGTGGTGTTATACAGTTTAATGGCACGGGGGACAAAGGAGTTTTTAGTATGGGAAACACTGCTCTTGTATTTCTGTGTGTTTTATAATTGTTATTGCAACTTTCAGTTTGCAAACTGTAGCTTTATCCAACTTAATTCTCAGCTTATTGGCTTATTGACGTACAGCCGCAGAACTGAACGCTCGGCCGTGTTTCAGTTCAGTGATACTGATACAGAGAGAGTCAGAGATACAATTGAAAAATACACAGATCGATTAAATATTCCACGTGGTCGAATTCTTAACGACCATTAATCGATCATCAATAGTATCCCTACTATCCCTAATAACAAGTACAGAAGATCCTCCTCAAGTACTCACCTTGATTGACAGCGAGGATCTTTGAGTGGAAGTTCTTAACGTTGTCTTTCTTCACCATGTACTCGTCTATGGGCAGCCTCGCCGTGTGGACGCTCAGGTCTGTGGCCCTCGAGAAGCTCAACTTCTGCAGACAGAAGATAAATCACAAATCACACATGCATTCATGTAATCTCAGTGTCAGTTATATCAATAACAAAAGTTACTGGATTTGATTTGATATGAATACAAACATGTGGTTTTCTGCACCTCTCAGTCAAAACAATAACAAAAGATGGAGTTTGGAAATATGGTGAAGCAGCAAGGGATCATGGGAGTTGTAGTCAGGATTCCTTCATCGCTCAGGAAGTTTTTAACATGAGCTGAATTATCAACAGAGCTCTCCTCCTCTCCAAAACAAGCAGTGATTAAACACTGAAGGAGTTTTGTGGTAAAAATCAGTGTTTCGGGGCGTCCCGGTGGCTCACACCGGTAGAGCGCTTACCATGTATGCCGTGTGCTGTGGCGGAGCCGGGTTCGAATCCGGCCTGAGCTCCCTTTGCCGCATGTCTTCCCCTCTATCACCCCCTTTCTATCTATCACTATAAATAAAGCAACAAAATGCAAAAAAAATATTCTTTAAAAAAAAAATCAGTGTTTCTCTGATGCTGTATGGTGGATCCTTTATCTGGTTAAAATATAGAGTTAAAAACCACCAAGATCTCAGAAAATATAGCATTAAAATATGGCTTAGAACTGGATTTTTAAAAAAGTCAATTTATGACAATTTGTGGCAGACAACTTCAACACTTCCTTGATTAAAATAAGAGATTTCTCTGAGTTTGAAAATTAGAATCACTTTCTCCCCTGAAGCAGCAAGTGAATGAATTTGAGGAAATATGGCAGAAACGGAAAGCACATATATCCTCAAAACTCCCTTCTTTTGTTCACATCTTTTTCCAAATGTGTGCAAGTCTAGAAGTATATATGTATGGGTATGGCTACATGTCATTTTTTCTCCATTTTTCTCTCTACCCATGTTATCATTTTTGTTCAAATGATTCTGTAAAAAGCAGAATTAAGATAAAGAAAAAAAAAGTTAAGTACACAATTCAAAAAAAATATATTACATAGGTCAATTTGCTTGTAGACATTCTAATGCAGAAAAGTCAAACATTACACCTTTAAATAAAAAGTCAAACATCAACAAAAACAAACATCTGGAGCCTCATGTATCAACGATGCGTACGCACAAAAACATTGCTACAATGTTTTTCCCGCACACGCCACATGAATGCAAAGTGAACTTGCTGTGAGAATGTGTGTGGCACTGCAAACTTTTGTTTGGCAGAAACTACTTTATTGCTCTATTTAAAACGTGTTTGTGTTTACAGTTTATAGCTCTCTGACAATGGAGGGAAATGCTGTTTTCCACCCTCAATAACCTGTTCTGAATATGAGGGGGTAGCTGATTTGTTATCATCTATTATATTTTATATTTCACCTGCGTACTGCTGCTTACTTGTGCAATAATAGTATGTTGCAATGTAGTGAAACAAATCTCTCCCAGATAACATTCAGCCTTAATCACTGTGTCAAAGTGCCGATCGCCGACTGTTTCTCCTTTGGTTTAACATGGAGGTGTTAACGCTGCAGGTTCACACAGATCCCTCTCTCCAGAGAAAAAACATGTGTGGGAAATCCTTTCAGAATAAGTCAGGTGTGGCGCATACTTGATCCCTTAAGTGATGATTGATTGGGACAACAAAGTATAGGAAAAGTGTGGCTTATAAACTGATGTGTAAAAATTAGATTGACAGTATTACACAAAGGTGTAAGTTTAGAAGGAGCGTGTGTTCAGGGACCCTTCTGCCATGGTGCTGGTCTCTGATCCGGTCTCCTAACTTTGACCCTTTCACTGTATTTTCACTTAATGAGGGTTTATTTGAAGGTTTTGTTCAGTAAAAATGTCTTGTTCAGCGTTTGGTTGGACTAACAGACACTCCAAGGAGTCGCTGCTCATTTTTCGGAGTTAAGTAACGAACATTTAGCTTTTGTTTTTTGCCAAAACTAACATCCCAGTTAATGCTCCAGTTAATGCTAACATGAATTAGCAGCAGCTTCTCTCAGTCAGGTTGAGGTGTAGACGGGTGAAAGTAAGCCGGTACGGTCCGGTACTGCGTACCACTAAAAGATTCAGTGGCGGTTCGCAGTACCAGGAAGATGGGAGAGCAGCTGCCTGCTATATGACCCTCATTCAAAGCCAGTCACGGCCGCACTCTGGGTCAGAAAATAGATGCGCTAGCAATATGCAGTCTTAAAAACTACTTTGTCTGTTTAAACATTCCTTTTAACTCATTGTGAATAGTTTCTGAAGTGTCCGTGCTGTGTTTTAGTCCATGCTGGACGGAGCCTTGGCCGGGCAGCTCCCTCTCTCCCCCTCCCCTCGGAGAGAACCACGTTTAATGTCTTTACGTTCGTTGCAAAATGTCACAGTTAGAATCAGGAGGAGAGTAAGCAGTGCAGTTGTTATTTCATGTTTCATGTTATTTTGTTTAATTTTAACGACACAGAACAGCTCAGAAAATAAACTGCTTATGAGATAACGACCGGAGAGTTCACTCAGCAGTACGTGAGTGCGCATGCGCGTCTACTTCCGAAACACAGCGGTTGCTATGGTGATCGGTGCGTTTGATTTAATGCACTGGGACGTTTTCCACAACTGGTCCACAGACGTCAAGAAACGCTGCTTGCGCCAGGACTTTTTAAAATGCATGAAGTGAAAGAGAGATGAAGGTTTTTGTAATAGTACCGGCAAGAATTTAAAACTACTTTCACCCCTGGGTGTAGAGAGGCTGTAGTCAGTGATCAGATCCCTCTCCTCCTCCACAGTCCAAATATGGTCTGCTCCCCGTATCGGAAACAAGATGGCGACGAGTGTAACGCTAAACTCGATGCCTCAAGCGGGCCACAAACCAACAGGTGACGTCACGTCGACTACGTCCATTATTTATATACAGTCTATGGATGTATCAAGGAAAGGTGAAGCACCTGGCTGAGCAGTTTGATACATGTGGAGGTGAGTTTGCATACCTACTTTTCGAGTTTTGGGAGTACGCCATCTTTCAATATGAAAGCTATGCACTCTTTGATACTTGAGGCCCCTGGTCAGTCATGTTGAATTATCTGATCGTGCTGCTGATATGAAGAATAAGTGTTCTACAGTTTTAATGTTTATTACCTTCTGGATGCTTTCGTCCACAAGGCCACCGAGGACGTACACCGTGTCGGCATCCACTGTTTCTAAAGCTGAAATAAAAAAAGATTTACAAAAAATAGTGTTAAAGAAAATCAAACAAGAAAAGAAACTTAGTATATACATGAATATATACAGCATTTATTAACCTTATTTATTAACATTCTTTATTAACATTATTTATTAACGTGCTACTAGTATCAATAGTAAAAGTAGTACAAGTGGTAGTGGCAGCACTATGAATCAGTTACAGACACATAAGTGTGGACGGATTGTGCCCCCTGCTGGCCAAAAGATCTATCCCAAACATAATAATTTTAAAGTCATATGCGTTGCAGGAAATAAATATATATATATATATTTGGGGGTCAACTTTTCCCCCCACTGTCTAAAAATATGGGGACATTTACACAATTTTGGGTGCACTTTTAAAAATACTTATTATTAGAATCGATGCTGTTTTTTTGTGAAAAGAGTCCAGATAAATGCACACAGTAATCACCACCTTACACCAACATGAGCAAATTATAAGCATACTATTGCTATTATGAATGTATTTGTATGAAACAAAAATGAAATACATTTCATAAAAAGAAACTGATGGCTTTATATATATTACATATGATAAGGGTCTTGGCCTAAACTTGCTATTGGCACATTTTTTGTACCTTGATGACCTTGATGATGTTTTTAAGGAGCATTCTGAGATTTCTATGACACTAAACATACGAAATTCATCTTACTAGAAGTTAATCTGTGTTGAGAGGAATTATTCGAACCTTCTTCAGCATCTGGTGTGAGGTAGACGACGGTTTCTGGAGGAAAAAGGTCCAGACAGCTTTCTTCTGTTATGTCCATCTGAAATTAAACAAGACAAAGGGAATAAAACATTAGAAATAATCTTGCTACATATTCTAATTATTTTTCATCCAGATCATTTACCATTGATATTTTCAGTTCAAGGGGAAAATAACTTGTATCCAGATTAATTTAATAGCTCTGAAAGGAATACTTCACCTACATTTGTATATCAATTATACAATATATAACTTTGTTTTCTCACATACCAAAAAAAAATAAATCCCAAAATGAAAACAACAACAACAAACTCTTAGACAAGTAATGCTCCCTATACATCAGAAGACTTTGAAAAGATTTGGAAAAGACTCCTGGAAAACTATCAGCTCACACCTGCTCACATCTAAAGACAAGTGTTTAGAGTTTTTAGTCTCAGGCTGAGATTTTAGACAGACTGTCAATCCTGCAGGTTAACTATTTACAAGACTACAACTAGATTCTTTTAGCATTTTTTTCTTACCATGTATTTTTTCCCCATCATGCTCTTAGTAGAAACTTACAAATGGAGGAGAAGCAGCTTTTGGCTCCAGCTGCTCTAGTGTGTGCAGTGGTTCGTGTTGGAAAAAAAAAAAGAAGAGGAGAAGACGCCACAAAATGCCCCCTCACAAAGCTGAAAAGGGTTTCTGTTCTTCTGACATCTGACATGAAAAGTTGACTATTTTACAGTAAAAATAGATCTAAGGAAGAATAAAGGAAAAGAACATCTAGAAATGAATTCATGATATACATTCGTGCCCTATTTAATTATAATGTGTTTAATTGAATAAGTATATGTATCAGCTCTATCAACTTTCATTTAGTTAATCATACATTAATCATCCATTATTTATTATTTATTTATGTATACATTTATTTATACATTTTAACTGGGTCTCCTTACTGTTCTCTTTACTAAGAGACAGCACCCCAAAAATCTAAATATATGACATCACTATATTTTATTTGAGGACTGAGCTAACTAACATTATTGTGATGTTCCTTTTTCCTGTGGAAGTGGTTTTACTGGCCGGTCTGGAACCGGGGACCTTTCCCCCGCTCATCTATTGGTTGGTGATTGTGTTACGTCACTGAGACTTGAGATAATATCAAACATGTTTGATATGATCCAAACCCAAGACTAGGAAAAGACTGATATGAAACAGTGCAGAATAATACCTAGAACTTAACCATGGAGATGAGGGGAGCGCCTTGACTCCAGTAAGACTCCTAGATTTACTAAAGACTTTCAGCTTTTAGTCTGGGACTGGGGAAATATTTTGGTGTAAGCCCAGCATTAGTCTCATTTAAAACTCTTCTGTATCAATTTTCCCACACTCGTCCATTATAATCCAGTCCATTTACTTTTGACTTTCTCTGTTTTCAGATTCTTTGTTGTTCTCGGAGGCATGCAAGAAAAAAAGTCTTCTTCAGGAATTAAAGGTAACTGCTATAAATTCCTTTAACTAGGAAGAACTACAACTTCAAGAGATTTCCAGTTTTATCTGCCCTTTACTCAACATAAACCAGTGTATATGAAGATGTGAACAGTGATAATCACCATGTAGTTGAGGAAGCCTTCGTTCATGCGGAGACACTCCCTGTAGAGTCGGCTGTCCTCCCTCAGGTCCGTCAGCAGGACGTGAAACGGTCGAGGCGCCTTCTTGTTGGAGCCGTAGAGCCTCCTCAGCTGGCCCGCCAGTCGGCTGACCTCCTGTGTGAACAAAAACAGCTGTTAAATGACCTCGAAATTAAATAAATTAATGACTTAAAGAATAAATTAAGCCACACAATGGATGAAAATATTAAAAATGAATGCAGGCATATAAAATCTGACTAAATTGATATTTATATCCTATTTAATTTTCCTCTTTATTTTCTTATTTATTTTAAATATTAGGGATTCAATATTTACAAAAGTATGAATTTTTCACTGAATTCCCTGTTTATTTATATAACTTATTTCACACAAAAAAGTTAATAAATTAAGACGTAAAAGAACGATATTATCTTTATTTTATCTGGTTAATTATTTTAATAAATACAATTAATAAAATAAATAAATAAAATAATTAAAGAATAAATTAAGCCGTTAAATGTACAAAAAATAATATTAAAAATAAATGTAGGCATATAAAATGTGACAATATTTATTTACTTTCCTATTAAATTATTATTCTATTTGTTTATTTATTTTAAATATTGGGGGACATCCAATATTTACACAAAACTATGAACTCCCCTATTAAATTCCCCTTGTTTATTTATATAATTGAATTCACACAAAAGTAAATAAATTAAGAAGTAAAAGAATAATATTTTTATTTTATCGGTTTAGTTATTTATTGTTTGTTTATTTATATAATTGAATTCACACAAAAGTAAATAAATTAAGAGGTAAAAGAATAGTTTCATTTTAACTGCTTAATTATTTATTTTATCAATCAAATTATTGCTTTATGTTTATTTATGTAATTTAATTCATGTTTATTTAATTAAATTCACGAAAAAGTAAATACATTAAGAAGTAAAAAGAAGTATAAATCTATGTTGCATTTCATCAATTAATTATTGCCTACATTTATTTTTAATATTATTTTTGGTACATTAAATGGCATTTAAATGTATTTATTTTGGCATCTTCCATCCTACATAAAAAAAGGCTTCACAACAACTTTAAATTAAATAAATAAAGTACAAAAAAAGCCGTTTGAGAGTTGCTGATGCGGCTTTGAGGCAGCTACCTTGTCAGACATGCTGTCGGTCATACTCAGGTCGACGCAGAGTTTGAAGCCGGTGGACTGAGCTTCAGCTAAACGCTCTCTGGTGATCGCTTTCATGACCCGTTTGGAAAACTGAGGATTATCTGCTCTGGCACCTTTATGACAAAACACAGGAAATCGAAGCATTTTTTCGTATGAAAGTTCCAGAGTTAAATATAACTTACTGTAAAGTTTAATCTCCTGAATGAGAGTTTGCTTCTCCTGATCTGTACCTGAGTCCTGCTCACGGTTGAGCTTCCTCCTCTGCTTCTCTTCTTTCCTCTTGCTCTTCTTCGCTGCGAGCTGCCTCTCCCAGTGTCGCTGCTTCCTCAACACGTTCCTCTGTTCAATCCACAGATAAAACACCATTAACAGGGCAGAACAGTGAAAAGGATTAAAGTGATTAAATTAAGCCTTTACCAGCTGCAACATTAACACACAAGAAAGCATCAAGTATTATGAATCCAAACGTATAATAAGCATTTTTTTATATGGGTGAGTATTCTTAGTATATGATCATACTTTAAGTATAGTTAGTTATAGTTTTCTAAATCTCAATCTGAATTCTGAAACTATTTTTTTAGTCTAGGTTTTTACTTTTTATGTATTTTTTTTTTATTTATTGTCTTTTACTGTTTTAGTCTGGCTTTTAATAGAGCTTTATATATTTGTATATCTGTCAATTTATTCATTTTTTTAATGAAATAAATATTTTGTGTAAATGTCATTATCTTTATTTTATCTGTTTAATTATTTGTTGTGTTATTGTTCATTTATTTTCATGTTATCTGCTCAATTAAAATGTATTTCTTTTTTATAAATAAATTATTTTTTACTGTCGTACTTTATCTGTTTAACTATTTCTTGTGTTATTGTTTATTCATTTTATTTTATCTGTTTAATTATTATAATTTTAATTTTTAAATTTTAAATTTTATTTTATATAATATCTTTTTATTTTATTTTTTTTACCTCTGGTGTTTCCTCGCCGCAAGATACTGTTGTTTTTATTCATAATTGAATGCTGTTCTTATTAGCACTATTAATTGTGAGGTCATTCATTACTTGGTTTGTGTGTGTGTGTGTGTGTGTGTGTGTGTGTGTGTGTGTGTGTTACATTTTATTTGTATGAAAAATGCTATATTATTATGATATTATGTAATAAACTAAATAAATATCCAATAAAATAGTGAGTTCAATAATGGTCAATCGGTGCAAGCTTGAAAATGTTTCATGGAAATCTTTATTGAAAATGAGGTAAACAAACTTACTGAGAACGGAGCCGCTTCCCTCCCCGGCCTGTCCTCCACCTCATCCGTCTCCACGTCTATCTGAAGCAGATCCATCTCCTCTGAGGCTCCATTCAGCTGCAGCTCACTCACTTCTGAGCCCTGAGACATTTTCACTGGACCGACTTCACATGTATCACCTGAAAAAATACATTTTCTTCTGCAAAAGGAACCTTTCTCTCGCTATTTGTGGCATCAAACAGCAGAAAAATGTACACATGTGTTGCTATCGGAACACCAACTGTTATTTAAAGTAGTAAATTACACCTTAAAAGCCGCATATTAATGAGCTAAAGGCAGGAAGAAAGAGAAAACATGCCGCAGCTGAAAGAGGTGACGCTCCCATGTGAGCGGCGCGTTTGAATGACGTCAGAATAAACAAAGACCGAGGGGGCGGGGACAAAAATATCAGAAAAATAATAACATTCAGACAGCCACAAATCAATTTTTTTTTTTATGTTTGTGTGATGCTTGGAATAATCTTAAAAAATAAATAACTGGCCAGTAGCACTGATATTTCCGCCTCCGAGGGCAGTGTAATACAGACATATATACAGGCCGGATGAAAATGATTCAAAATGGACAAAATAGCCCCAGACTCCATAGAGTTAAA
Organism: Centropristis striata; assembly: GCF_030273125.1. Taxonomy (NCBI): domain Eukaryota; kingdom Metazoa; phylum Chordata; class Actinopteri; order Perciformes; family Serranidae; genus Centropristis; species Centropristis striata. Next base: position 9,478,211 of record NC_081533.1, read on the forward strand.
ATATTTATATTTTTAGTCATTGCATAATGAAATAATAAGTTTAATAATATAATAGAGAATCCACCTTTTGATCCAATTACGCATGCGCAATGGGGCGCCATCTATCAGCAACATGTTCGGCTAGCATCGGTACAGGCGGTGAGTAAATACCCTCCTTTTCCCTTTTCTACTGTTTTTGTATCGTTTGAATCTCGTTAAAAACCTATGTAAGATGATAAACGTTTTCTTTAAAGCAATGGAGGAGTTAAAACAACAAAATACTGGTTGAAAGTCCAAACGGTCGTTCAGTTACCGACAGTTGTCTTATCAAGATATTATTTTTTAAACACGTGAAGTTGCTTGAATCTGTTGAAGACAGAAATATGGACCTTTATATTTAGTTTATCACAATCTTCCGTCGTGGTGGACGGACAATGCTAACAAACTAGCGATAGAAACGTAGCTAACGTTAATTTACGTCCGCCGTTAAGTTACGTAACATTACGTAAACCAAACACCAGCGGACCTAACTTTACAAACGTGGTTCTGGACGTCTTAACACAGGAAATATTAGTATTATTTTATAAATATGTTATAAGTTCAGCATTCATAATGGTAACACTGCATTTAAATCTCACAAAGTCATGCTATGGCATGTTATTAACGTTTGTAAGACATTTTCCATTATTAGCATAGTACTTAGAATTTAGAATATGTTATGATACATTAGAGCAGTTGTCTATGTGTCTATTATTATTAATTATTATTATTATTATATAATTGGTTGAAAAAATAAAATAAACAGGTTTGTGGAGCCTTATAAATATGTACTAATGTCTTCTGGATGTGCCTTTTTAACAGTACTTTATAGAAAGTGTAACCCGTGTTCCCACGATTATTAACAAACAAAAAACATGTTCAGTTTCTCCACTTATAGCTAGTATAATATAGTCCAAGTAAATGGGACAAACTTATATATTATACGGTATATTCTTTTCCAGTGAATTCAAACGATACGGGGTTTTTTTCGGCTAAAAGCCTGTGAATTATCGTAAGGGATAGCTCTTTAACTCCGTAAAAACATTAATTATGTTATATTTATATAAAAGTTTTTCCTCATGCCGCGGTATTTGGTCTTGGAACTGTCGTGTGATCTCGTTTGTAGTCGGAAGCCAAAAAGTGATGCACACTTGGTTCGTAGCTGTCTAGCTCATCTTAACGTTAAAGTTACAATTTCTGGTCTTTTCCTCCTTGACATTGTTTCCATATTAGCTAGATTTACACTGTGTGATACCAGCTTTAATCTAACGTACATGTCATGAGGATTACCTACAATCTAGGCTCTATAAACAACAGATATAACCGTGTTGTTGTTAGCATCTGAGGCTAACACGCTGCCATGCAACGTCGCAGCAGCCAATGACAGACTCGGGAGGATGAACATGTTACCACACAGCATTGTGGGTAGTCTAAATAAAACTATTTTATAGATTATTTACAGGTTATGAAGACTTTTATCTTGGGAAGACTTGTCATGTATATGCACTGCTTTGTATTGTCAGTAAAAACACAGATACAATTTATTTCCGGTGGTAAATATTGTCATTATAGTGCGTTTAAAATGTTAATATATCTTACTAACACTGTAATATATGTTGCGTGTTGTGGCTTTTATTCGGTGGAGTCAACTGCTCGGCTGTTAAGCTGATTTTTGTGATAATCTTCTCAGTATTTAGTTTATAAACGTCTGTCTACAGAGCTGGTTGTCAGCACCATGACAGAGAAGAGTAGGTTCGTCATAGTAGTAGTGGGGGAAGAGCAGATGGAGAGTTAAGACTATACTTTCAGGGATCATTTCTATAGTTTCTTACTTGAGAAATGTGTTTCTAAAGTGTTTGGTCTCACTATCCACGATGAAGAGATGGTGATACTCTTTCCAGAGCGCGAAGCTGGCAGAGAGACTTGATTCAGTTCATATGCTCTCTGTTTTTGATGACCGTTCATTGTCTCCTCGGGGACACTGAGGGAAGGAGTATGATCAGAGTGGTAGTGCAATTCTGTTAAATATAAATATTATTATGCAGTAATGTCATCCAGTATGTCACAGTGTGGTGATTTAAGTCAATTCAGATATTGACTGTTAGATATGAAGTGGTTTAAAGCAAGCATACATGAAAGCAATATAATAGTGAGCATAATGGAAGTCATATATAAACAATGTTTCATATGCATTACCATACAGAAATACATTAGACAACCTTTGCATTCTTCAATTTCTTGTTCATTTTAATGCCTGGTACAACTAAAGGTATATTTGTTTGGGCAAATACAATGATAACAGCAACAAAAAGCTCACAAGAGTTTAATTTAAGATCTGATATCTAGCCATTTTCAATGGTTTTAATTATAATTATTTGGGTTATTATCAAGAAAACCATGGACAATGGCTATATCAAATACTGTATCAAATATAACTTCCCTGTGTACACTATGAGAGTGCATGCATGAGTGTCTGCCTCAGCCTACACTTAAATTGACACTCGACAAATGAATACATTACGATTTCCACACTATAAGATGCTTAGTAGTTATCCTAGATAATAGTGATGGGACGGACTGTGCCGAGGCTTCGGAGCGTGTGTCGAGAAATCCGGGAAGTCTTTCATGAAGCGCGTGTCGAGGCTTGTTTCTTTAAGGGCGAGTGACGTCTTTGATGACGTTTGAAGCCTCGCTGGTTCAGGGAATGGTTTGAGTGTTGGCGTCAGGTTGGTGTGATATATGAACATAGATAAAGCACAATGGATCCCCGCAAAATTGAGTACAAGCACAGTGTCAAAAATATTCATTCTTAATTTTAAAAAATGAAGTCATCATCATCACCACCCCAGTATTCATCAGCACAATCATCTTTGGAAAACACTCCAACAGTTTTTTTGTTTTTTACATTAATAGATTTTTACCATTACCCATAAATTAATAAAAACAGATTAAATGAATGGATGAATGCACCACATAAAATCTAATTAAATTGTTCTTGGCAGTGATTATTCCCATGCTGACACTGCTGCAGACAGGCACGAGGCCATCACAACCATAGATATATATATATAAACAAGCCTTTCTTATATATATCTATGATCACAACTAGTTGAAACGACAGTAAAGGTTGTGACCAGCAGGGGGATTTGTGAGCAAATGAAGACTTGAGTAATTAACCTTTTTCAAGCAATTGGATGAAAAGCTTCAAGGAACTTAACCTGACCATAAGTATTAGATAAAGTAGTTAATATTTAACAGTATTGCACTACCACTCTGATCATACTCCTTCCCTCAGTGTCCCCGAGGAGACAATGAACGGTCATCAAAAGCAGAGAGCATATGAACTGAATCAAGTCTCTCTGCCCGCTTCGCGCTCAGGAAAGAGTATCACCATCTCTTCATCGTGGATAGTGAGACCAAACACTTTAGAAACACATTTCTCAAGTAAGAAACTATAGAAATGATCCCTGAAAGTATAGTCTTAACTGTCCATCTGCTCTTTCCCCACTACTACTATGACGAACCTACTCTTCTCTGTCATGGTGCTGACAACCAGCTCTGTAGACAGACTAGATATCAGCTCTTAAATTAAACTTATGAACTATTTTGTTGTTATCATTATATTCGTCCAAATCACGGAAGTAATCACCCCTGCACGTTTTCGAAAGGCCATTTTTGTACCCCGCAGTTTTTATCGTCCAAAAGCATAGACTGTATATAAATGTCGAAAAGAGAAGCGTCAGGCACTAGGACCAAGCGGAAAACGGCCGCTCAAGCTGAAGCCTGTTTCCCTTAGTTTAATTATCGTTTAGTAATAGTAATAGTAATAGTAATAGTTTTCCTCTATAACCGTGTCATCAAAATTGATAATTGTTAGGTCAAACCAAAAAAGGGAACAGTAAACCTAAAAGTAGCAATAGAAAACTAGAAGAACTACTAGAAAACACAGTGAACTGAAAGAGTTTGAGTTTTAGAAAAGATACTTGTGTCCCCCCCACCTCTGAAATCAAAATTTCGTCCCTGGTCAAAATAAATGTGTGTGTGTGTGTGTGTGTATTATATGATAATTTTATCAAATTTTAATCTACTATAAATCTACTATACTAAAAGTATCTAAAATAAACTGCTTAGTTAATGAAATATATATTTTTTTAAAAATTCACTTATAATTATCCAAAGAGTGTGTCTGTTGTTAGAATGAGCTTTTACTTTAAACATTTGAATGCAGGACTTATTAAAAGAGTATTTTTCTATAATCTGACGCTTTCATTAACGTAAAGGATCCGAATACTTCCGCCAGCACTGTCTGTTGAGTGTTATAAAGAATATTATGGCAATATTAAAAAATGGAAGTTTAACAAACGGCTTTTAATCTCAGTTTTACAGAGCTGGAGCTAGTTTTTCAATACTTTTTTTGCTACTTTATTCTTCTACTAAACTACTTTAAGAATAAACAGGAGTCTTATAACTTGAGTTTATCTTACGTAATAGCGATTAAGATGCTTGGACATTCTTTCCAGGATATTGTATTTAAAACCGATGGAAATGACATTGTTGCGGCAGCCTGGCATGAAAACAACCCGCAATATAAATCAAAGTTTATTGCTGTGTTTACTAAAGTAAATGACATGAGTGTTTCTGCTATAAATGCAAAAGCGTGATTTGTTGCTGGGATTATTGCCAAAAGGATACGCGTGGTGAAGTAACGTTATTTTCCCCAACCGTACTACGATTATAAAAAAAGAAAAAAGAAAAAAAAAATACAAGTGTGGGCTTGTCCGCTGAGGGGTTTGTTGGTAGCCCAAAGTAGGCGGGTTTTTACTCCACCTGCCAAGAAGACCGCTGGGACAAATTCCGCTCTGCTGGCCTGGAGAAACACTCAAGACTTAAAAAAAAAAAAAAAAAAGAGAGAAAAGAAAGAAGCAACAGTGGGTTTCTTCTCCGTTTGAATAGCTTGGTTGGTGTTGAAGCGTTCAGTGCTGCGTGTCAGTGATTGGCGTGAGAAGGTGGAGGAGTCGCTCTTCAGCCAGCATGGTGGCGCTGCTGCGGTCAGAGGCTTGATGCGGAGCAGAGCAAAGGGATTAATGCTGATCTTGTTGGTGGCTGAGGGAAAACTTTTTCTTTTTTGGGTCCTGCGTGGAGTCCTAAATTGCATCTTCTTAACCTGGAGAATTCAAGCAAACGGAGCGTTGTTTTGCCCGACGAAAACATGACACACAAATGATGTTTAACATTTCTATAGATGGAGGTTCATTATCTAAAAACTTGGAGGACTTTGACTCTATTCGCAGCGTTCTCCTATACAGGTCAGTAAAGTTAAAAAAAAAAAAAAAAAAAAAAGTTTTTTCTTTCTTTTACAAGTGCTGTATTTGGTCAGTTGCTGAATACCAAAGGGGATTTAACAACCTCGTGAAAGTCTACAGGGAGGTGGAGATTGTGGGGGCAACAAAATAAAAGCCCAAATTTGCATTTGATTTAAAATTCAGTAGACGCTGATAATTAATGGTCATTGCATCCTCAGTTGCACATTCTTCTGGGATCCTTTCATTGTTGTGGCAGTCAGAAGTCAACGTGGCTCCCACACATGTAACAATAATCTTATTTATTTATGTATTTTGTAGGATTTTTACAGCCTGATATTAATTATTAAATAATTCTTTATTGTCATACCAACAACACATGCATGCACCTGATGAGGCACGACATTAAGTACTGAGGCCCGGTCAAGCCAAACATACAAAATAAAAACACAACACAACACAACACAGTGAAATATGAAATCTAGTTTAAGAGAAGTGTGCGATATTTACAACTATCTGTATAAATATAGATATATAAATATAGTACACAGCAGTCAAAGCTAATCTAACCAATATTGCACCTGTCCATGAGGGGGCATGGTGTGTGATTATTGCACATGTACTTATACTAGTAAATGTTGTATATCAGCCCCAGTGTTTATTTCTAAAAGGTTAAATATGATCAGATGTTGTTGTAAATATAATATGAGCAGGTTTGTGGTGTTGTGTGTGTAGTTGCTGCATTATTGAACGGGATGAGACCACAGACTGCATATAAATAATGAGACTAGGTAAAGTGGCACACCGTCGCCAATGCCAGACAGCCAAAAAAAAAATGCTCAGAAAGCTTCTGCGTTGTCAATGGCAACTGCGCCGACCACCAATCATATTTGGCCGTTCACATCACGTGACAACACCAACCAGCACGTCGACGCTTCCAACATGGCGAGTGAACATCACCGTTTGTTTTACTAAAAAAAAAAAAAGTTCAGCTTTTAAAGACGCATTTCGCGGTTGCACGAGGGATAAAAACGGCTCGTTTGTAAAAGATGGCCCGCGAATGTACTGAAAAAAGTATTTCTCTCGGTCAAACGGAAGAAGAGGGTGCTGAGCATGACAGCGACTCCACATCATCGAGTTTCAGCGGCTCCGAATACTCTGAGTAAGAAGATCATTTGACTCTAAAACAAACAAGCCGTCTACACGTGTTGATGGCAATTTAAGACCCAGACACGCTGCTTGAAGCTGTACAAGATGGTTAAACATGCTAGTGCACAGAAAAGTTTTTAGAGGAGGAGGTGGTGTAATTCGACACTTAAACTGTCATTTCATGCTGTTTTTGCATAACGTCACCCTGTTAAAATAATCGCCTAACTCATTTTTTCAAGTTTTGCAGGAAACACAAAAAACAAAAAAGTGTAACATATGACATTTATTGATCATTTCACTCAAAAAGGACGTAACAAAGGATGGCTATTGGCGTAGTAATAACGCTGTGTGTAAATTATGTAACTTAAGAGAAATAAATGACGTAGGCAATTTTTTGAACATGCCTTTGTGACTTAAGCAAGATATGGTAACACTTTATTTTGAAGGTGTCTACATAAGAGTCACATAAGCCTGTCAGAAACATGACATGACAAGTATCATGAGCATAAATTTTACTTCAAAGTGTCATTAATGTTCATGACACATGTCATGTTTATGACACGCTCATGTCACTCTTATGTAGACACCTTCAAAATAAAGTGTTACCATATCTTGCTTAAGTCACATTTTATTTTGATTTAGGCATAACAAATCCGCTTAAGTCACACACTTGACATAGGCCATTATCTTAAAGGGGTAAAACACATGATCTGATCAACTGAGGATGTAGGTGATTTTACCATAGGTGGTCATTAGGAGATGATTTAGGCAAAAACAACAATTTTGACAAAAAAATGATTTAGGCGATTATGTTAACAGTGTGACAATAAGTAAAACGTAGGCTCAGGCTGTGGTAATTGGCTGCTTTAGATAGTTTATATACACATATAATCAAAAAATAATTGTTTGGTTAATACAAGTTCATGTAACTACATGTGCACACTCCTGGAAAGGTTACACAGCTCCTTCCCTCATTTACATAACATCATATATGTACATATCATCTCTACTGTTTATATTTTTATGTATTAAAAAAATATTTCTTGCATGTTGACCTTTTCTGTTCTGATTTTCTATCTATTAAGAGCTCGACAGATTTATTTGGTGATATTGGCCTATCAAAGGCCTATCAGTATCTGTGTATATGCTGTCTGATATTTGCCTTTAGGGGGAAAAAATAACACAATATATATTGTAGAAAACATTGCTTGGTGCATTTTAGAAATGGTTTTAGCTATTCATTTTAAATCTTTTTTTTTTTTTTCTTTTTTTTTTAAATAGTCACCAAATGACTGAAACTGAATAGAAGTTATCTTTATTTAGCTATTTATTTTATTCCTACTTATTCTTTATTTTCTCAGTTATTATTTATAGAATTGGCTGATAATGTAATTCATTGTTTGTATAATGTATAACAATGTTAAATATTATTTAATAAAGTTTTATGTTTGAGAAAGTAGCTCTCTGGGTTTAGAGTGTTAAAAAAGTCAGTGTTCAACCCACCTAAAAAAATATTCTTTACAAATAATAAAAAATTTTTTTACTATATCGGCCATCATATCTGTTATTATATGTGAACCCCCCCTCAAAAAAAAAAAATCAAATAAAAAAAAAAATCCCATATTGGTCAGCTTCTGATATTCAGGGTGCTGTTTTTGACTTGCAGTACTAGCCTTAATCTCTATTTATATTATCAGTTATAACTATTAGTAGTAGTACGTTTACTTGTATGTGAGAACCTACTTGGCAATAAAAGTGATTCTGACTCTAAATGTCAGGCAGTGGCCAGCTCTGCCAAGGAGGGAGTGTCTCCCCCAGCACACAGTTTCCATCTCTCTTCCCTCGTGCTTTTCATAGCCTTTTTCGGGAGTGTTTTCAATTTGGGAGGTAAACCTTCATTTCATAAGTAATTGTATGCTTCTTGCCATCCTCAGTAAATTTATGGATATCGCGTCAAAGCTGCCCACCACAGGTTCTTCAAAGCAGGTTTAAAATCAGAGAAACCAAGAGAAAAAATATCTCCCTTTTTACTCCCAGCCCTTTGGTCAAGCAAATGATTGTGCTTTTTAAATATAGTAGTATTTGATTTAGCTGTTCTGTTGTATTTTATTTTTTATTACAGTATAAACACAGGCAACAATTTTAAGTAAAATGTAAACAAAAACATTTATTTTGAGTCAGTATCAG